>NW_021849477.1:17935-92515 GCF_003651465.1 Formica exsecta
GAGAGTGAGAGAGAGAAGATTAAAAAAAAAACCTGAGATTACGTGAACATTTTTTAAATTATTTTTTTAAGAGAACTAATAATCTCGAATCTTAGCGAATGTCGGACTCACCGCGATATATATCAGATCTCGTCGTTTCAGCGATATTCAATTCCACTGATGTTACTACTGCAAGCGGCGGAATAATATAAGGCGTGTGTGTGTGAGACAACAATTTCGCCTTTCTCAGCTGTATCTAATCGACTGACGACGGTCGTCGGCCTCAATCATTGATTGAACTTCGACGATCATTCGCTACTTATACCGGAAACAGGTTTGAGCAAAAAGATTCAGCGATGGTACACCGATGTTAATCGAATGAGACATGTTAGCGAGCTGACAAATAAAACTTTCTAAGCGTCGGTCGATGCGCAGCATCACATCCGCAGGATCCGTGACGCCTTTGACGTCTCGAGAAGTAACGGCTGCGCGTTATCGAGTACCTGCCACAAGAATCGCATCTTACAAATGTGCTTTCGAAGCGATCATGGATCGCCAGGAGATCATAGTTCAGAAATCATCGGAATATGATGATAATGTCGAAAAGATAATGACAGAATTATTTGATTTACCGAATCCGGGCATCGTCGCTTCTATGAGTCCCTCAGACAAGATTGCGAACAGGTGATCTGCAAAATCTTACTTCGTACTGCCGATTTATATGATCGAATACATATGACAAAATATCGATTAATGTATTTTATATACATACAAAAAATTTGTATTTTGTTTTATTCCAAAAACGGACAGAACTTTCCGGTAGACCTGATATATAAGATTTTGAAAAAATAAATAAAATGATAGTGTATAATAAATATAAAACAAAAACAATTAAATTTTTTTTTGAGATTGATAAATATTAATTCTGAGAAAGTTGAAATGAATCTTTTTTATTTAAAGTTTATTTTATAAGCAGTCCATATAATTCGTGACAGAGTTAAGAATAGAATTCTATTTATCAGTTTATGTGTCATTGTATATTAATATACGTATGTGTATTCTGATTTGAATTCTAAATCTGACATAGGCTTAGTAGTATTAACATATATTATTCAGCAAACTAAAATTTGAAATAGATTTTATTATAAATAATTTAGAATTTTTTATATTTTTTTGCAAAAGTGTGTGTGTATGTATGCGTGGAATCATGAATCTAAAATCAGCTTAATAATATTAATTAGCACATATTGCGCAGCAGAACTGAGATCCATAATTAAAAATCATTAAATGAGTACGTCGCTTAAAAATTATTACATAAGTACAAATTGTCATATTTTTTATTTTGCATTTATGACGTATGTAATTATGTAATGTATTTTTATATGTTTCAGAAAGATGCAATTATCTTCGCAAGATAAGGATCTACTGCCGCGCGGTAATCTTCAAGAGACTGTCCCGTTTCAGGAGGAAAGATGGCAAAATAAACATCAAAACGATGATGAAAAAAAATCATGGTCGCGAAGCTCGGAGCATAATTCTCAGAAAACCAAAGAACAAATTGCAGACGACAGCGTAAAATTAAACACGAGCTCTTCTGTTGAAACTGCATTATCAGGTATAACAGACGCGAATAATACTTATCAAACTAAAATCCAGGGCTGTAGCTTGCCTGCGAAAAAATCGTCGGACAACGCTATACGAAACTCTGTCCAAGAAACGGAAGAAAAGAACTCTCATATTAATAACAATATTAATTTAACGAATGACAGAGATATTTCTGCCGAAAGATCGAGCACCAAAGTAAAACTAGATTCTACAACGTCGAAAGATAAATTGCTAAACAAATCTGCACATAATTCCATCCGCAAAACTGAAAATAAAAATTTTCATTCTAAAAGTAAAACTATTTCCCCGAAAAATAGATGCATCAATAAGAAACATTCGTCGGGAAATAAATTATTCAAAACAAGTGCGCAGATTCGATTGAAGAAGCATCATTCTAAAAGTAGCATTGACTCCTTCAAAAATGATACGATTTTTGAAAAAGATCGCAAACAAGAGAAAAAGGAGCAAAAAGGAGAAATAGAAATAAATCAAGAATCCTCTTCATCAAAAATTAAACTGTTAGATTCGCAAGTACAAGAAGGCAGCAATGAATCTAAAAATAATGATAATTTATGTGAACGTAATGTCAATGCATCACGTGATACAATAGTTTTAAATTTAAAATCTTGTTTAGAAATAGAAACTAATCTTATCGCGAATGAGAATGAAAATGCATCTATTTCAAATGTACAAACTTCTCGTATCGATTCTGAATTGTTACCCGAGCAAACACATGCGTCTGCAACTAAAATATTTGTAAAAACCGATACACAAAATGGAAATATAAAGACAAAGCTTACAGATTGGCACAGAGATAGTCTACCTGTCGAAACAGATTCTAAAACAGCAGTTAAAAAAAGAGTACATTCTGAATCTTCGAATGAAAGTGCATCGACGAAAAAAATGCAAAAAGAGAAAGAGGCATCTCTTGATGGGTCACTCGATGAAAATTTGATGAGTGATACCGAGATATTCGATCGTAAAGTGTTTTCCGAGGATAAACGAATCCATAATAATAATAATGAGAATGAAAAGCAAATATATTGGGAGAGGATTACAGAATATATGACAAAGAAAAGAGAAACGTATAGATATCTAAGACAAAAAAGAAAATTAAAAAGAAAAAGGCAGGATAAGATTAAAAGGATACGAAAAAAATTTCGCTACTGTTTCCAAGATTGTCTTGGTTCTAGCAAAAGCGAGAGTGACGAGGATCGCAAGATTATATCGGAAAGTATAGAGAAAAGAAATCTGCAATTTGTCTCAAATAATTCCGAAATATATAACACATCTAACGATATTACAACAGAAGAAGAGATGGAAGACATTTATGAAAGAGATGAAATATTGATACATAAACGTTATGTGTCGGTTAATAATTTGCAAGAAGATACACAGAGCGTAATCTCGAAAGTAGAATCCATCAATTCCAGCGATTCCACCATATGCATCCAAAACGACACATTGCACGATTTTACAACGGACGAAGAGACGGATGAAAATACAGATTCTAACAAAGATAAAACATCGACATGTAAACGTCATATGTCAGATGATACTTCGCAGAAGGATATAGAGAGCGAAATCCCGGTGAAAATACAGCGCGTAGAGGATTCTGTGTTAATTGCCGATACAGAAACCGTTGTTAGCAAAAATGACACAGGACGTAGCGAAGATGCGGTTAATGTGGAATCGAAAGAAGTAAATATGCAGAACACGCAAGAAAATCAAAAAAATAACGAAAATATTAATATCGAAGATGCCGTTTATGTGGAGTCGAAAGAAATAAATATGCAGAACATGCAAGAAAATCCAAAAAATAACGAAAATATTAATATCGAAGATGCCGTTTATGTGGAAAAGAAAGAAGTAAATATGCAGAACACGCAAGAAAATCAAGAGAACGTCGAAAATGTTAATTTAACCGACGAGGATATAAAAATATCGAAAGATATAAGACCAAACTTGAAATTCTCAACCATGTCCGCGCAAGAGTTAATATCCAATATTGAAAAGAAAGATGGCTGTGATGTAACGCAAACTGTCGAAAATGTATCATTAACGAATAACGAAGATATTGCGACAAATAAAACAACTGTGATAACCGATCATGCTTCATTAATGTCACCAAAATTGGAGGAAGATTCTTCGAATAAGAAAGGTGTTGTTAACGAAGCCCTCTCCTCGCCAACAACATACGCGTCTTCAAAAAGATCAGATACAAACACCAGTAATGATAATTCATCAACAGACGATGATATTATTAGCGATATTGAAGTAGAAATAAAAATAAAACCCAAGTCGAAATCTCGAGTATCAAAAAAATTTTCGCTGAAAGCACCTCTATCTGTAGTGAATACGTGCATCTGCAAGAACTTGAATGCATTAAAAAGCAAACCAGATATTCTTGGCGAACTCTTTCAGATGAGTTTTAAAACATCTTCCGAAAACTCTAAGCACGGGAACACAATCAATAGCGAAATAAACGAAGCGAAAAATACGTCGGAAAAATCGTCGGATATTAATCTAGGTATTACCGCTGAAACAGCATCACATATTCAGGAAGTTATATGCAATTCTAGTCATACTACCAAAGATAATGCAAATCATTCTTCAAAACAACAGCAAGAACGAGGTTCTCAAAATGACACAATTTTTGATAGAGATAAAAATGCGACGCAACATCATCAAGAAGAAAAGAATAAACACGTACAATCTGCCGAACAGGAAAAGATGCAGATGACAAGTGAAAATGGTTCTGAATCAGCCAAATCTGCGTCTGATTTGGAAAAACAATTACCAAAGTCTTCCTCGAATGACAAAGAAAAGATAGCAGACGAGCAACAAAAAAATCCTCAAGATGATATAATTTTGATCGAGAGTGGATATGCGACGGAGGGTGATCAGGGAGAAAAGGATGAACGCGTACAGTCCGTCGAAGGGAAAGGAACGCCACCTGAAAACAGTGTTGAATCAGCTAAATCTGCACGCGACATGCTTGATTTGACAGAACAATTACCAAAGACTTCCTCGGAAACTATGGATTCAAAGCGCAACACAGTAAGGGTTCGAACGAGCGCAGAGCTTGGATCCCCGTGGAGTCCTATGAATTTATCTATGGATTCTGATGCATCGATTATATCAGACAATACACATTCAGTGCCTTCAGCATCATCGACATGCGGACCACCGCCATCGTATAATTCCGCTACCAAATCTGCGTATCATTCACCCATGGCGAATCTACTGGATGTATCGGCTGATAATATTTCTTCGAACTTTATCATGAAGTTGGTGCCAAGCGCAATAACAAATGTCTGCTATAACTTTGCATCGTGTCGCAAGATTTTTCGAGAACAAATATTCAACGAAGAAAAGATGTATAGAATGAGGATCAATCTACTTCAAATATGTCAAAATATAGATACCTTGAAGATATTGTTGTGCACGACAAATGAAGAGTATGTTATAAATTACATCAATCAACAAAAGATGCTAGTTTTTCCGATATCAGTTAGAGAATTTAAGCAATATTTGTTTTTATTTGAACGCTATGTATCGGTGGCGTGTGCCGCACCGTTTCGCGATAAGATATGTTCAAACATGCCGCAACTTTCGAACATTAACAATTCAGTTCCGAGTGCATCGGTACCGAATGTTCAGGCACAATCACCATATTTGGGAAATGCTCCAGGCATGCCGTTGCCAGGCATGCAGCATGTCAGAGCGCAATCCTCAACAATGCCACCCCCGGGACCGAATATCAATCGATCACAGTCGTCGAGGAGTACGGACAATTCTTCGCGTTTAAGGCAATCTGCACCGAATATTCGCCCGTGTAAAGTTTCATCTACAAGTATACCAGTGCCAAATTCCATTCCGAATCCAACGATTAATCCACAACAGCCTGTAGGAAACGCGAGTTATTTACAAGGCCAGCGTATGCCAAATGTGTCGAGTGTCAATAATCAACAGTTTTTCGTAAATCCGGGTAACACTCTATATACAACGGCGTCGGCCGCATCTGCATCGAATATTAATATGTGCATATATCCGCCCACAAATCAAGGGAATACAAACGTCTCTTTTACAACTGGACAGAAGTATTCGCATATCGAAACGAGAACTACCAATAGTGCGACCGCAGCATCTGCGATTAATATGCAACAACAAAACCAAACTCCGTACTCCCAGATGCCGTTTTACGGAAACTCAGGAGCATCGTATTTTTCGCCGTCCACGACAAACCAAAATATTAATGGAATGAATCAGTTTATGCATAATATCACTCAGTCCAAAGTTTGTACAACTGTTAACGCTCCGGGAAATGTGACGGGAAACATTAGACCTGGGAATCCGTTTGTAAATCTGCATATGCAGACTCCGCCGGTACCTGCGGAGAAAGGTGTCCCACAGTATAACAATAGCGTGTCGAATAGTGTCGCGTCGCAATCTGCACGTGTACACGTTCAGAATATTTTGCCGAATCCGAGTCAGCAGCAACAAAATTTGCAACAATACCTGCACCAGAAACTACCCAGTGGTACATCTGCATCTTTTACCGATTTGTTAAGTAATAATGTCTCGCAGAACGCGCAGCCATCCATGCCGAATAAGAAAACGGGGATCCCCGAGACACAAATTAGGGATGGTATGCCAAATAAAACACCATTCGCGAAACCGCAACAAAATATACATCAAGGAACCCCGTGCATACATAACACATGCGTAAATACGTACGAATACGTACACAAAGTATCGCAAAAGTCGTCTGGCATCTTTCCGAAGACTCCCGTGTCGCAGGAACCAAGTGTCTCGCAGAATGCGTCTAACACAGCTTCGCAAAAAGGTAAAAGGAAATTAATATTATCAAAACCTACATCTGCGTCATCGCCGCCAAACGAAATTGTGAACCCTCACTTTGATCTGAGCTTTCTGACAGAGATTCAAAAAATTATGTTGAAAAATCAGTTAAAATTTTATTTCGAAAAATATTCATTTAAACAGCAAGACTCCCAAAAATTCTACCTTGAAAGAAAGATGTTGAATTTCTTTTATAAATCTTTAGATAATTATCTAATCAAGATGATGATAGGAAATAAAATAAATCAAAATCGTATCGAAGAAAAATTACAAAACGATGCATCACGAAAAGCATCGAAAATACCAAATCACCAATCAAAAATCAAATCATCTTGCAAAAAAACTCAATCTAATAAAATTAATGAGAATAATTCACTCTGCGATAAAGTGCGAAAAAAACTATCTCTAAAAGAAAAGACTGATCCGAATATTTCATTAAGCTCAAAATCTACGACGGTAGAAAGTAATTTATCGATGGAAGCGCGAAATAGGGAATTACGTCTTAAGTCTACGTCAAAATCCACGATAATTGAAGAATCATCTCCGGGAACTGTAGATTTGCAAAAGCAGAATATAGATACACCAAAGATGCGATGCAAGAAAAACTTATCTTTCATTATGGGAGAACAATCTGAAAATATAAAAACATCGTTAAATTCAGGACATTCAAACATTCCGGAAGAAAATTCGATCGCGGAAACGTCGTGCAGAATCTCGGAAACGAAAGCGCAAGACAACGCAAATATTAACAAAACTGCAAGATCTCTGGTAGAAAAATTGCACGATAAGCGATTAACAGAATTATATATTTCTCTTCTCACACAAGATACGTCGAATGTCTTACGAAATGCATTAAGCAATGAAATAAAAGACTGTTCAAAGATTGCAAAAGATGACGCTAAAAAAACTGGTAACATAGAGACGGAAAATATATCCAAAATTTCAAATGTTACAACGTTAAATAATATTAGAGAAAACGATGCGATATCACAATCCTCGTTTAACACAAGAACGCAAGATAATATAAGAAATAAGGAAACTGTAAAATCTCCAACGAAGGATCTGCATGACAAGCGACTGTTGGAATTGTGTTCCTCTTCTGTGCAAAAAATGTTGAACTTGTTACAAGATGATAAAACGAAAGATGATAACGTAAACATTGGAGGATCTGATAACACGGACACGGCCAACATATGCAAAATCTCTAACATAGTTACAATATTAAATAGCAATGGAGGAAACGAAAAAGTGGCCTCGCAAGTTCCTTGTAACACAAAAACTCGAGATAAAGAACTGGATCACAATGAAGCGTGTAATCTCAACAATAAAATATCTGGCGAAAATTCACATGATGGAAAACGCGATAATGTCAAAGAAAATATCAAAACATCCAGATCGATTTTCACCGAATCACAGTTTGATACGTCATGTATACCACGAACTTCTACACCGTTTATATCAGATACGTCAGAATTATTATTTCCGATAAACAGAAGCGAATCCGCAAAAATATCGCAAACAGATACCGCACGTAAAAAATATACTTTTGGAACGCTATCAGAATTTTTCTCCAACGAGCAACAAGATGATTCTACGAACGAACAGATTAATAACTTTGAGAGAACGAACGACGAGAGCTTTGAAAGTTCAGGAAATCTGCACATCGACGAAAACGCGGAAAAATCGAATTCAGATTTGCAAGAAGAGCAGCGCGATAAGATATCGTCTTTTGGAAATGATAAACCGAATACGTCGCAGGATTTATGCCTTGACAAGACGAGGGGCGAACCTATAAAAATAACATTATTGCCACCATCTGTAGAAAATTTTGAATTAAAATTATTAGTAACAGAAGAACAAAACGTTCAGAAATTTAATGAGGAATTATCATTAAAACAAAAGGAGATGCAAGCTCAGGAAACATCGCCGTCTGAAATTCCGAAAGATACATCAAGTACGAGAGCGGCGATGGAATCAATCGACACCGTGAAGGAACTTGAAGATATGAAGAAGAATCAAGTACAAGTGGATACTCATAGCGGCATTAAAGCAATTAATGAACTGCTCAAACACGTGTCCGAGCATAGGTATAATGGAAAATCGAGAACCTTTTCGTGTAATCCTACAATAAAAAGTAATGCTACAAATGTAAATGTAAATGAGGCCGTTGTCGACAAAAATGATATTTCGAACGCCAAATTCGTTGCCAGTCCCACGAAAAGCGAAGATAATCATGAGAACTCCAATATGAGTATCCTGAACGTCACGAGCATATCGTCGTCGTTATTTGAGAAAATAGACAATTCCGATGCGCTCTTTTCAGATGATGTTGTATTGTTGGATGAGATGAAGGAAAAATCGTCATTTGTGAACGACAATTTGGAAGTTCCTAACTCCGCATCGTTAAATGAGATTAAGGTAGAAGAGTCGTTGGACGTGAACGACAATTCGGAAATTCCTGATTTTGCACCGTTGAATGAGATAAAGATAGAAGAGTTTTTGGACGTGGACGACAATCTGGAAGTTCCTGATTCTGCGTCGTTGAATGAGATAAAGAAAGAAAAATTGTCAGATATGAACGACAATCCAGATGTCTATAATTTCGGGTGGTTGAATGAGATAAAAGAAGAAAAGTCCTTGAACATGAACAATGATTTTGAAATCCTTAACTCCACGTCGTTGAATGAGATAAAAGAAGGGAAGTCGTCGGACGTGGATGACAATGTGGAAGTCCATAATTTCGTGTGGTTGAATGAGATAAAAGAAGAAAAGTCCTTGAACAATGATCCTGAAATCCTTATCTCCGCGTCGTTGAATGAGATAAAGGGAGGGGAGTTGTCGGACGTAAACGACAATTTGGAAGGCCATAATTTTGTGTGGTTGAATGAAATGAAAGAAGAAAAGTCTTTGAACATGAACAATGATCCTGAAATCCTTAACTCCGCGTCGTTGAATGAGATAAAGGAAGGAATGTCATCGGACGTGGACAACAATCTGGAAGTCCAT
This sequence comes from Formica exsecta, assembly GCF_003651465.1. Lineage (NCBI taxonomy): Eukaryota > Metazoa > Arthropoda > Insecta > Hymenoptera > Formicidae > Formica > Formica exsecta. Next base: position 27,389 of record NW_021849477.1, read on the forward strand.
AATCTCGCATGGTTGAATGAAATGAAAGAAGAAAAGTCCTTGAACGTAAACAATAAGCCGGAAGTCCTAAATTCTTTGTCGTTGAATGAAATAAAGGAAGGAATGTCATCAGACGTGAACGACAATTTGCAAGTCCCAGATGAGATGGAAAACAGGCCGTGTTTACGTTGCAAACGCAAGAGCATAGTATATTGTCAAGCCTGTTTGGAGGCTCCTTACTGCTCCAAGCGTTGCTCGGATTTGCATTGGAAAGCAATTCATTACAAACAGTGTAAGAATCTTTACAAACCAATCATTTGTATCGATTTATAATTTTCCAAGATTCTTGCCTGTGCTCGTTTTGAATACGGAGTTCTTTTGGAATCTTGGACTCTTTTCCTAATATACCAAATATATAAACGATATCTGTTTGAGCTTAACTAATCAATATTTATTATCACTTATGTTTAAAAAATATAATAACTGTTTGACAAAATTATTTTTATAATAAAAATTTTCTTTAAGTTATGCGCGATACATAGAATGATTTATACGAGAAGTATCTTCCTTTGGTACAAGATCGACGATGAAAAAATATAACACATGTGAAAATGTTAAAAGATGTAACGAGAAAAATGCTTAACTTTCTATATATTTTTTTTTCCCGTGAATGCAATTTCTTTTATGCGTGCACGTACATAAGAGACAGGAAAGGGGAGAGAGAGAAAGAGAAAAATATGCAATTCAAAATTTTTTTAAAAATTCTTGTTTCTCATTCAGTGCTTAAAAATATTAAAATAAGAATGAATTTTGGCAGAACTTTGAAGTTTCCTAAGCACATATTTGGAGACAGAGTTTTTGCTATATTGAAATTTTATAATTTAATTTTTTTTTAGGGATTTTCTGCAATTTCCTGCAAAATGACGAGAGAAATCGATTTATACGATAAGAAATATATGATTTTATTCTAAAAAGTGCACATAACATCTGTGAAATAAGTTTACACATTACATTTCGTCTTTCTCTTTTTATTTTTTTTTTTATCGTCGACCGCGCGTTTACTCTTCGTTCTAAATATAAACATGCACGCACACACACACACATATACATAAACCATTCTATATAGAGATAAAGAAAGTAATATATATAATAGCATTAGTTATGTTAACAGTACATAAATAGCTTCTAAAATAAATATTAATTGTATTTGATGTTTATTTTTAAAAATCCGATATCTGTTTCAATTTTTGATATCGTTATACGAGATTTGACATACTTGAAAGTGAAATCTTATAGTTTTGTTTTAAAAATTACATTCATTACCTATGAATTGTAAGACTTTGTAAGATGTAAGATAATTTTTATACTTTCATACATATATGTAAAAAGGAAAAATATATATTTATATATTTAATGCTTGTTATTGTTAATTTAACTTACATATTAAAAACATATAGATTCGTATACATATAATGCTAATAAAAATATAATCCCTTTCAGATTTATTCCCTCTTAATTACAAGTTCCCTTTGACTAGCTTAAAATTAACAAAATAATTTTTCTGATCAATAAAACATATATTTTTAAAGTTAAATATTTAATAATATAGAGCAATAATATGATTTGTTGCAGTGATTATATCAAATTAATTGTACTAATTGTATAGGAAAATGTTATAACATAAAAAATTCCGAAAAAATATAAATATTGTATCTCTACTAATTTATTGACTCAATCGTTCATACGGCAATACAATGTAGGATACATATCATAGAGAATGCTAGTAATATTAGTGTAACCATTATAAATACAAACTAAACAGGACCATCCTCTAATCTTCATAGCCTTCAGGTAGAGCATTTGCTTTGGGATTATGGAAAAGCGAATGATTACCATCACCCCATGGGAATTTCTATAAATAAAAGAATAATTAAAGATTAATCAGTACTTAAATCTTAAAAATATATTTATCTTTCACATTTATACAATGAAAATGAGATCGATGCATAACATATTGATATATACCTTGGTTCTTATCCTCATATGATCGTATGGAATAAATTCTGGACGTTCATCACCATGATGAGCCTGATGATTTAAATAACAATTCAACATAGCCAGACCTATCGCTGGAAAGCCTACGAAGAGCGAAATCCTCTTCCACAACAGTTGTGTCTGCTCTGTAAAGTACATATGCACAAGCATTACTGTTATGTAATGTTCGCCGATAACTTATTTCAAGATATGATACATTTTCCGCGGAAAATACAACGCATCACCGTAATGTTGTACAAGTAAAAAGCGTCTTATCATAGAGAAGATTTTAGTTAACAACATTTAACAAAAATATCTTATTGTAAAAGATAGTATCGTCGAGTATGTCATATTCTGTGCAAGTATAAAAATCTCCGTTTTCAAACGCGCGCATATAAAATATTGAATTATTAGCACAACAATTCGCTTGTATTCACCTGAACTGGCATGTTCGTGACTGGCAGACGTCGCATATTTTCTCGAAAAGGTACGAACGGCTCTCATCCAAGAAGCCATTTTTGCTCTTCTGCTAAGCTCCAATGCTACTTTCTCTAGATGTCATATGGGTGATAAACACGATAGAGCGCGTTCGGAAATCTTACTTGTGGAGTAAAGTAGCGTTTAACTGACCAATCAGAACAAAATATTTCTTTGTCCAACCAGTAGAATTTTCGAACAATTTTGTCCAATCAAACAAATAAAATGTCAGCTGAAGAGTTCGCAGCAATAACATTTGTGAAAATATAGGTGGTTATATGTGGTTGTGTGCGTATTTATTTAATAATATAATCGGTAATATTATAATTTATATACATAATGAGCGGCAAGCGTGAACACGAAAAAAATGATACGGAAGATGATTGGATTGGACCATTACCTTCGGAAGCTGCACCGCAAAAAAAGCAAAGAGGTTAAAATCAAAACAATTTTTATAATTCACATTTAATGAATAAAAATAAATATAATGTTTCTCTATTCCAACTTCATGAAATTTTAATTTAACTTTTATTTTTATTTGACATTTAATAAGTAAAAAAATCTTTGTTCTTACTTATGTGTATTTCTTTTAAAATATTTTTAACTTTTTTACAGTTTTGGAATACGAACAAGTGTACATAGATAATTTGCCAAGTTGCGAATGTTATGAGAAGTCTTATATGCACAGGGATGTCATTACTCATATTTTGGTAACAAAGTTAGTATTTTACATAAATAATAAAATATGTACAATTTTTGCTTTCTGGAAAATTTGTTATTGAAATGTATCAATACAGGTCAAACTTTGTGATAACCGCCAGTTGCGATGGACATGTAAAATTTTGGAAAAAGCAGGAGGAATTGATAGAATTTGTAAAGCACTTTCGAGCACATCTAATGCCAATACAATCAATGTCTACTAGTTGCAACGGGGTTCACATGTGCTCAGTCAGTATTGATAAAAGTATGAAAATCTTTGATGTCATCAATTTTGGTAAGTATAAAAATCTATTATTCTTATTTAAAATGTTTATAAAGAATATTTAACTTATCATATTTATATTTGATTTTTAAGACATGATAAATATGATAAAATTGGACTTTGTGCCACTCTGTGTTGAATGGGTGTACTCGGCTGGCGATGCAATATCTGCCGTAGCAGTGTCTTCACAAGAATCGAATAAAATATACATCTACGATGGTCAGGGAACAAATACACCTTTACATATATTTGAGAAACTACACACTAAACCTGTCGTCATTATGAAAGTAAGATTTATTGAGGTTATTGTGAGAAAAGGATGATTTGATTAATATATCTTTTTTTTGCAGTATAATCCTGTATACGAGACATGCATCTCCATCGATAGAGCAGGAATATTGGAGTACTGGACGGGTCCGAAGATGAAGTACAAGTTTCCCAAATGCATATCGTTTGAATCGAAGTTGGATACCGATCTGTTTGAGTTTGCTAAAAATAAGACTTACCCATGTGGCTTAGCGATATCACCTGATGGCAAACGATTTGCATCCCTCAGTGGAGATAGAAAAGTTAGGGTTTTTAATTTCCGGACGGGCAAACTATACAGGATATTTGACGAGACACTTCAAAGATTTAGCGAATTGCAACAAACTATGCAGCAACTTCCAAACATGGAGTTTGGACGCAGGTGAAATGCTTGCACTTTTTATGGTTCTCAAAATTTTCTAAATTGCTTTTTCAGTTGGTTACATTAATTTCCATTATTACGCATTGCAGAATGGCAGTCGAAAGAGAATTGGATAAAACTGAGACGAACCTAGGAAATATCATTTTTGACGAATCTGGTTATATTATTTTATATCCTACGATGCTGGGTGTTAAAATGGTGAATCTTTACACAAATCGTTGTATCAAAATCATGGGAAAGCCAGAAAACATACGACCAATGCAGCTGGCATTATTCCAGGTATTTAATAAATCTTGTAATTGAAGCGCGCAGAAACGACAATTGATATATTATTCATGATGTACGATATACGAATGATGTGCAGGGAAAAGCGAGGAAGACAACTGCTGCTTTAACCGTTGAAATGGAGGCTTCCGAGAATACCATAATAGAAATGAACCGTCCCGATCCGACGTTGTTTTGTACGGCTCACAAGAAAAATCGATTCTACATGTTCACGAGACGAGAGCCGGAGGATACAAAGAGCCAGGAATGCGACCGAGATGTTTTTAATGAGAAACCTTCCAAGGAAGACATTATATCTTCGACGGAAGCCACGAATATGCAGAAAATATATGACACTGCGATTCTTCATACGGCGCTCGGCGACATCCACGTGAATCTCTTCGGCAAGGAGGTCCCTAAGACGGTGGAGAATTTCTGCGTGCACGCGAAGAACGGCTATTTCAATGGTCATATATTCCATAGAGTTATCAAGGGTTTCATGATACAGACCGGCGATCCCACCGGAACTGGTACCGGCGGTGAGAGCATATGGGGAGAGGAGTTCGAGGACGAGTTTAAACCAAACTTGAAGCACGACAGACCGTACACTTTAAGTATGGCTAATGCGGGACCGAATACGAACGGTAGCCAGTTTTTCATCACGCTGACACCGACGGTGAGTACGAATTCCTTGGATGAAATTTTTCGAATATAGATTGAAATTATGTAGTTTCTATAAGGTACTTTATAATACGAATATATTATATATATATATATATATATATATATATATATATATATATATATATATATATATATATATATATATATATATATATATATATATATATATATATATATATATATATATATATATATATATATATATATATATATATATATATATATATATATATATATATATATATATATATATATTTCGTTCGCTTTTTATAGCCCTGGTTAGATAACAAACATACCGTATTCGGTCGGGTTCACAAAGGAATGGAAGTCGTGCAAAATATTAGTCAGGTGAAGACGAATCCTAAGACTGACAAGCCTTACGATGATATACGAATAGTTAGCGTAACTGTAAAATAACTTTATAAAATAAAGATCGGGAATTATACATACATTTTTGTACAAAATATATATCGATACGTTAATTTCACGATTTCCATCTCTATCGGCATCTCAATCCCGTCTCTTTCACTTCTTTTCCATTTGATATAACAATCCTCTGACGAAATTATACGCCCCCGTTCCGCAAGTGAACAAGTTGACGCTGAACAGATTATAATTCTTGGGTATTATTACCAGTGAATACCTAGAAGTGCGCAGATACGAGTTAAAAGAGAGTATTGTAATTAAATTTATAATTGATAAAGTTCACACCTAGACCATATAGCGCCTGTAATCATAAGGCTCGCAGTTTGACTGAGAGAGATTGTGTCTGCGGGTCGTTTAATGTCCCCTATGCCCGCTATTACCAGGCCCCATTTAAACGTCGGTGCCCAGAAAAATACAGTAGTCGGGCCTGAGATACGAAACAATTTCTTTTTCTTTACGAGATATTTTCTTTTTAGGGAAATTTAAATTTTTAGATAGCGTCGTACCTGCGGGATGCAAAAACGCGGCGCGGAATTTTTCAGGCAGGATCGAAGCAATTCTCAACATTAATCTCTGATAACCGCCAATTTTTCCGGGTGTTGCCATAATTCTGTGCGATAATCCTCCGAAAAAGATGCGTTTCACAACGTAAATACTGTATAAAATGTTTCGTAAAGAGGCTTCTATAAAAAAGGTTTGGAGCTAAAATGACACATTTTAGTGTGTTATTGCGACTTTGTTCAGTATATTAATTAAAAATGCGATGGATTGGTTTTCTATATTAAACTGCAATTTCACATCACGCGACGATGTTCTTTTTATTGGAAAAATTATTCGTCAGAAAGCACATCGACTTAGTGTGCAACGCAATATTAAAATTTTACAATTAAATTTTCCAGTTGGATTTTACAATTAAAACAAGATAAAATGTCAATTTTAATAAGAGACCTGTCTTGTTATAAAAAGAAACCGGAGCCGTGTTGGAACGACATGGAAGAACTGAAGTATCTGATATGCATGATGGATTGTTGGTACGAGTGAAATGTTTAATTAATCGAAACGATCAAAATTATTTGTGTTCTTTACGCGTGTAAAGATAGAATTGCTCTCCGTAATATAACTTATAGTTTCATTGTTACAATATTTCATAGCAAATGCCCGAGCGTTCCGCCACCAGCTTCGTGCACCGTAATTCTACCCCCGAGGATCGAAGAATTTCCTTGCGAACCTCCGCCTCGGAGACCGCCGTGTGTCCCGTCACCTCGATGTTGTCCGATAACACCTGGACCGTGTTGCCCCCGGCCTTTGCCACTTCCGATACTACCAGCAACGTGTCTCCCGAGTCCGTTCTGTCCTCCTTGTAGTTCGTCACCGTGTTATTTTTACGAATAACAATTTAAACAAGTCGAGGAATGTAAAGAGGAAAACTTAAAAGTAATATATCTATCTGACTTTTCACGTTACGATCATTTGTCACTTTAACGTAGATGACGATAATGGGCAAGATGAAGGAAGAGAAATTTCTCCTTTGACAGAAAATTGAGGGAAAGAAAACAATTTATTAAAAATCCATATAAAACATTCATTTTTCAATTTTAACAGAAGTTACGCGTATAGCCGATAAAATTGTATTGAAAATATCGAATTTTCTCAAGAACGAGCAGTCATATCGTTCGTTCGTAAGGATGAATTTGATTTCGAGATTTCGGAGCACAGGTAATACCAATAGATTACATCTCTCGTAGTTACATGATATGTTCCCCACATGTGTGATATCGATATTAAACACATACCAGTTTAACGTAGATAGCGGTAGATCGTTCACATGTTTTCAAACGCGAATCCCGTAGCTGAAAAATTTTCTTATATATATAATGATGCATATCTCTCTCGCGCATCTTGGCAAAGCTATCTTGTAGTTCGTCACCGTGTTATTTTTACGAATAACAATTTAAACAAGTCGCGAGGAATGTAAAGAGAAAAACTTAAAAGTAATATATCTATCTGACTTTTCACGTTACGATCATTTGTCACTTTAACGTAGATGACGATAATGGGCAAGATGAAGGAAGAGAAATTTCTCCTTTGACAGAAAATTGAGGGAAAGAAAACAATTTATTAAAAATCCATATAAAACATTCATTTTTCAATTTTAACAGAAGTTACGCGTATAGCCGATAAAATTGTATTGAAAATATCGAATTTTCTCAAGAACGAGCAGTCATATCGTTCGTTCGTAAGGATGAATTTGATTTCGAGATTTCGGAGCACAGGTAATACCAATAGATTACATCTCTCGTAGTTACATGATATGTTCCCCACATGTGTGATATCGATATTAAACACATACCAGTTTAACGTAGATAGCGGTAGATCGTTCACATGTTTTCAAACGCGAATCCCGTAGCTGAAAAATTTTCTTATATATATAATGATGCATATCTCTCTCGCGCATCTTGGCAAAGCTATCTTTATGACAAAACAAGACATCTCTTGCTTGGTCAGTTATGTTTGTTGATCCCACCTATACGCTCATTATACTTAAAAACATTAGCGCGCGCATGCAAGAGTGTATCTTTAAATTACAATTAAACAGATAAGTCTTCAGATAAGTTCTTTTAAAAGTTCAAGTAAGTTATTCACGATCAAAAACTTCGTACATCATAAAATTGTCAATGAAGCAATGAGTCTGAAGACAGATTCTCTTTTCGAAAGAACGTCGCTACGAATTCCCGTCATCTATGACATCTCTTGATTCTGTTAATCGAGTAAATTCGATTTCATTCCATCGCGAGACATTCGTCAAAGTGTATATATAAATTGGTGTTTCTATTATGATTAATCCTCTCGCGCATTTTAAATGGCAAAGCGATCGATTTTCTTGTTCACCACAGCTGTAATTATTAGAATTATTATTATCATTATTATATTAAACGATCGTATTATTACAAACATTAATCTAGATTATATCGGATATATATGTAGCTTATTTATATACATTTGGAAGAGAAAATGAGCTTACGGTAATTTTCCAAGTAGACCGTTAGTACAGCACAAATATAAATGCAAAGTGTCAGGAGATCTTTGCAAAATTTTTCGAAACGTCAGTTTCTTATCTTGCAATGAGATATTATACGCCCTGTTCTTCACCAATTTCTATTATTTTAATTTGCAGAAAAAGGTAAAAAAGATATATCAATATGTGATTAGTGTTGTGCAGATTCGAGCTGGAAATGGTTAAAATCTTTTTGTCTACGTTTTTTTCTTCATAATGAAAAAATAAAAAAAAAGAAGAATGAGAAATGTATAAATACATAGCTATATTTTTCGATGACAGTTTAATTGATCCTTTGGATAATAATTATCATGTACTTAAAACAAGTACAACATTACACCTAAAACTAGTAAAACTAGTAAAACTAATTACACTTTTAAGACAACTAAACCATGCTTACTTTTAATGTCAGTTCGTGTAGCTATATAAGACACGATACATACACATTAACACTCTTTTATAAAATCATTATTCACGCATGTAAATGCGCATTTCGCAACAGAATTTCGTATTAATCCTCTTCGCTTTAATAATCCGGTGCGTCACGTATCGACATATAAAAAGAAATTCACTTCGAAATTATATGATGAAGCGATACCTATCTTATTTTCCTGCAAAAACGACGATTTTTTTCGTCGCGTATCGCGCGAACTCCTCTGTACTACAATTGGTGCCACGAGAGCCTGCTCGATATTCCTGCTTCGCGCTGCCGATTCCGCTTTTATCAGATACGTTTCTCGTTTACGTGAGCGCGATCGACAAGACTTGTCGTAGATAGCACACGTTTTTTTTTCTCGGACCGATTGAGACGACAATCGCTCGAGGAGATATCCGGTTATCCGGCGAAATCATCATCTTCGCCGTGCGCGAAGGCATAAGGTACGTTAGAGAACGAAGAGGTTCTCGCAGCTCTTGGTTTTTCTCTTGAAACCGAGTAGATGCTTCAGAATACGCCTGCGGTGCTTGCTCCGACGGCGTCTGGTCGCTTGGTCCCGCTGCGGATTCAGCTTGATCTGCGCCAGAATGCCGACCAAGAGCTCGTCCACGTGATGGGCTAGACCCGACGAGGTCTCGATGAATTTGCAGCCGCAGTTGTTCGCCAGACGGCGACCGACTGTCGGCAGGAATCAAGGGCTCGAGAACGTGCATGCGATTGAAATTTTCACAGATTCTTCTATGTATCTTTTTTTTCGCGTTATATCGTATTTTAATTTTACAAAATTTTATCATCAAGTTTCGTTAAATATTGCTTTTTCTCCGTAGCTTATTTCGTCGATCTTAAAGCGATAGTAAAATTATATAATATAATTGACAAGAGATTTTCATTAATCAAGAAATTTTTATTGAAATCATCTTGTCAAAAAGATGATATAAATATCCTTTTTTTTTTTGCTTCTCACTATAAGGCGGATTTTCTTTTAACTAAAAATTTGATCGACTCTCGGGACTTCATTAAAACAATTCGCGTATTGTAATTGCGTTGGAAAAATTGCACAAAAATTCATCTATACTCACCCACTGACGGAACCTCCCGCTTTCTTTCGAGGTCGACTTTATTACCGACCAAAATGACACCGTGAGTAGCCATGTAATCGCTCTTCCACAGATAGAGCAACGTCTCCTCGGCGGCTTTAAAACTTCTTCTGTCCACTACCGAATACACCACCACGTACACGTCCGGATTGTAGGTCGAACAAAAGGTCTCGACCTCAGAAAGATGAAAAGAAAAATGGAAAAACTCGGCGGAAAACGTGGATTATCGGGCGGCGCGTTAGAGAGAACAGATTCGACAAACAGCTTGTATTTTTTTCGCACAAATAATAAATTCTGCTGTGGCGCGACGCAATATTGCACAATAAATGGAACAAGAATATATATTTCAACAATAAAAAAAATAATTTATATTTCAATAAAAATTGCGCGTATGTTTCTAACTAATCCTTTACGGCGGCGTACAGTTTACACGCTTTTTGTTTTATATAAAGCTTATACATTTCATATCGTATATATTATATATCATGTGGAAACTTTTTCCCGATCCATTGCGATAAATCCAGACAAATAATTCACTTGCTTCCTCTTCCGTGTTATTGATCCTACGTCGAATCTATTCATTTTCCTCAATGGATAAAGAATAACACCTACGTTTCTCCGATCTTTTTCTTTCATCTACGCCTATCATCTCGCGTGTAGTTTATATCGAGACGTGTATCCTGGGGTTTTTTCATATGTTGACATTTAATCAGCGACGATAAAAGAAATTCTAGATGGGTACGATATCGTGTTATAACTCTATTTACGAGCTGTTAAAACGTCAGATAAAAATTTCACCCAATGTATTACGTAGTTTTGATCGCCCGATAATGATTGCCTGATTATTTCTAACAGAACTTCTCTACACATGCAAGAAAACATAGCATCTGTTATACTCACTGACATTTCCGCGGCGGGATGATCGATGATCTCCAATTCCGTTTCTTGACCGTCGAGCATCACGGAGACGCTCTTTTGTCCGTATTCCTCATCTGAAAATCGCGTAATTAAAATTCGCGATGCATCCCGATTATTAATCGCGAAGGCATACGCGTCGGTGATATTCCCACAAGTAAATAAATTATTTGAAACACGATTAATATATCGCTCCGATAATTAAATTGGGGGACAATAATGTCTCTGACGCGGGTCTCTTCTCTTGACGATCATATTTCACTATCTCTCACACCACTATGCCAATTAGGCTTAATCCTTCATTATGTTACACGACGTGACCGAAGAGAAATATATACCTTGTGCACGTATATTTATCTGATCAAACGGATCTAATTGCGCCCAAAACAGTAATAAATTAATTCGGTAAAATTATTTTTAGAACTTCTGATTAATCGTTGATTCTCTCGTGAGCCATTACAATTCAAAACGAATCTGTATCCGTCAAAGAGAATTATCTTAGAGAAGAAAAAGATGCATCGCATCTCATTCGTAATATACGAAATATCGATTACGCTCCATCGGCGGAACGAAAGCCTCAATGCAAAATCGATATGACGAGAGGTCAACTTTGAAAGCTCTCGCGAATCGCCGGCGGCCGGTGCTCGTAACGCGGGTCCATAAGCTTGTACAGTTTCAATAAAATCAGCGTTGAAAGTCGCCATGGGAGTGACCACGTTGTCGGGAATATCGATGGAAAATATTGCACACCTACGCGCTCGAAGGACGCGGAATAAGGAAGCGGAAAAGTGGCTGAGCCATTCTCTTTTCGGGTCAACGACGAACCGCTTATTCGTCTGTTATCTCGTCGTTTTCATTCAAAGCTCAATGCGTTACAAATCGCTATCAAGCGCACCAAGCTCAAGCTGCATTATCGATATCCTCGGTTTAAGATCGACGTCGAAAGATCTCATTGATGCAAAATGTTATTTTCTTTTGGATGAAGCGTAAAAGGGTTCCGCTCTAACAGATAAAAGGAGCTTATCATCATGGAGGATCTATTTAAGAGGCGAAAAAGACGCATTGCGACGCGAATTGTAAATGCGAATGAATTTTAATTAAGCATTGAAGTTTATGTTTTGTGTCGTGAGTCGAGTTCGCGAACAAGGAGAAGCATAAGCGTGTCGTGAATGCACCAGTGAACGATTCATTACAAGGGAAATTGTTTCCAAAATCGAATAGTTCGGACAAATTAATTAGTCTGACCGGACTTCACTAAACCCCGCGTTATTGCTCATTGTTATATATTGAAAGTTGCACGAGATATGATTGAAATTCGTTCTCTTGAATAAATACCGGGTCATACAATACACACATTTGCTATCGATTGTTGATCAACAAAAGGAATATCATACGAGGCCGCTTATTGCACACGCGACAATCTGAAAGACAAATGGAAACTGTGCGAGAGTAGAAAAGATTAACGAGATGCGATTTAACTTTACCAAAATAATTTTAGCGGAGTAATAAAGCCATTTATGGAGAATAATTTATCGACAATATAATCGAGTAATTACTTTGAGGCAATCAAAATATCTGAAAGAAAATATATTACGTGTAAATATATCGGACTGTCGACACGTTTTCCATCGGATTAATTAATTCTCATCAAATCTCGGAAAAGCGCGCACAATTTCGCGAATAATCACGTTCTTTCTCGCGAGAGAGAGAGAGAGAGAGAGAGAGAGAGAGAGGGAAGAGAGAAATGTTATAATTATATTAAATGCAAAATAACCGCTGCAATGATCTGCTGAACACAGAGGTTCCGGAAAGAGGAGCTCTATCCGAGAGAGTATTCGAACTCTTTCAGAGGTAGAAACGTGGAGACGACATCAATTTCCTTCTCGGCGACGAGTGCGACATGGCACGCATTTTGCGATTGAAAAGAGATCCTCTGTCCCTTGACGAAGAGAAGGTATAATAGCTATTTCTCCCAACAAAATCGCGTGGATTTTAATCGCGCAAATGTCTCTTCGAGAGAACGTTTTATATCCAGAAGGGACGATACCCGCGCGTCGCGATTACATAAATTAATCATTTCGGTAATGAAATCTCTGGAGGGAAAATATTCTATTATAATTTGAATATATTTACCGAGGGAAGCATCGTAAGCGCAAATGTACTCGCTCGTAGTGAATTGTGCAGTGAGGGCGGTTTTTCCGACTTCCGACGCGCCCAGCATGCCTACTTTGTAAGTCGTCACCCGTTCGTTACTGGCTTCCTCCCCCGTTTCTATGTCGGAGAGCTGCGAGGCCGAACTGAAAGGAGAAAAAGAAAAGAGGAATAAAATCTAAAGAAGATAGATTACATACACGGAATTAATACACGGACATATTCAGAATCGCGCTCTTGTGAAAGTCGCAATTTTATTTATGCTTTATTATAATCATGCGTGATTACGCGATACAATTGCGTAATTTCTCGTCCGGTCATTACCCGAAAAGTACACACGCGGTCCAAATAGCCTCTTCGTTAAAGCAACAAATGACGATAATTTTATTCTCACGCATATTAATATATATTAGTTTAGCTTATATTGAAGGAACGTATATAATTCCAACGATTTTTATTAAGGTTGATGCGGTTATTATTGCGATTATGCAAAATGTCAAGCGATCTCATTTTTTACGATTTTACAAAAATGTGGTTCTGCTGCGAAAATATGGTACTTTTACTTCACGGAGGAAAACGCGCCAAGAAAGATTACACGTCACTTTTATAAAGTTAAAGTAAACTTTTTCACAACCACACACACACATTACTCTGCTCCATATATTCAGAAGTCTAATAATAATCTTCCCTCGTTATTATCGTCATTACTAGAATATATTTCTAGCTTACTTTATATATATATTTTACACTTTTTATATCTAAAATTGAATAAAACTGCTTGTGTGTGTATGTGTGTGTGTGCGTACGTGTGCTTTTGAAATAGAAAACGATAAAGGGACAAGTGACAAAAAACGCGTTTAAAACGAACTGATCTGTAAAATGAGGATTTAGCTTTTAGTAGCAAGACAAAAAACGATACGAAACGCGATCGCAAAGCCGTGCGTTGCGGTAACAACGCTAGAAATTTTCTATCTCCTTTTAAATTGTCTGACTTTTCTGCAGGCAGGAAAATTTATGAGACAGTTCGCGCGCCTCGTGATCGAAATTATTCGCCTCAGTTGCATGGATACGTATATGTCGCACCCTCGAGTCTGTCTCGTTCTCGGCGAAGCCGAGATTTTTCTCGTTAAAGAAGCACTCTCCAAGATTGCACATCACATCGCGCACGATCGTCGTCGCCACTTTTCGCCGAGTATACGAAAAAGAGCGATTTTTTTGGGGGATTCGACGTGGAAAATCGGGTCGGTAAATTAAAAGAGGAGAAGAGATAAGTAGAGGTACCCAGCGTTATAAGCGTGGGGCCAGGAGCGGGTCTTTAATTCCCTTTAAAACTGCGCTCGATGACTGCTGTGGGTGACTTTCTTTACGACGGTAATCTGCCAATCCTCCCGACATCCTCTACGCCCGGACGTGTAATTACCCACGGGCAATTAGGACGCCCTTAAGTGTTCGCGGAGTCGCGGATTACTCGGAGTTTGCTCTCGCACGGGAGAGTTGATGGGTGAATCGAGTAGTTGCTGATAAATCGAGAGATACGATGCGCCCGAATATGATCTACTCCGCGGCCCACGGAAGCGTAAATAGCCTTTCGGGAAGATTGGAGCGAAGCTCTCTCTCCGATGTAGTTTCCAAACGGAAGCTACCGATAGTAAATTTAGATTCAGCGTGTATCAACCTCCCGTCAAAGGAAAATCGTACTTTCGCGTAGTTTCTGATTTACACAATCAACATTCTCCGGCTTATCAAGTAAATGTGAGTTATAAGTTTGTCTCGTGAATGATAAGCATAATAATAATATATACATGCGTTAAAAAATTTAATTTATGTAATTTATATGCTAAAATTTTTTATGTAAATAAAAATAGGATATATAGGTATATATATATATATGCTATCTTTGCTTATTTACGCAAAATTTATTTAATTTTCTATAAAAATAATATTCCTTTTATACTCTTTTAACGTGCACGCGCGCGCGCATGATATTCTCGAGAAGATAACTAATTAAAACAAATCAAGGATCGTTTATATCACATATTATCTTACAAAAAATCTTATGTTTTACGTAAAGCCATGCGAGAGGAAACATTGAATATATTTGTTTTGTTTTCTAAATCGATGACGTCGTTGCAACGAAGCCCTCGAGGAGGAAAATAAACATCCGAGCCGAGCTCGGAGAGATGAAAATGTGGAGGAGGAAATGCACGTGTACCACGTGGAAGATTATTTTGCAACATTTCCCTCTTTGCAATCGCACGCATTATACTTTTACATGTTATATTTATATGCAGTAACCATAGAAACGAAAGTATCCAATTATAATTCAGTCATTGAAGTTTAGTCTTATAGCTACGTTACTGTTAATTCTCTATTTGTATAATTTTCGTTATTATTATCCGAACGATATTATAAAAGAGAATATAATTATTTTTGTTCATGCATAATCTCGCTCTCTTGACAGCTGCAAGTTATAAGCATCGCGAATGTGATAAACACTTTTATTACAAATTCATCATAACTACAAAATATAAAAGAAAAAAAAAAGAGAGAAAAATATGTGCATTATTTTTTTTATTTGTGAAACTTTCTTGAAGTTACATGCACTGTTATTGTTTTTATTGAAGAGCTTTACTATTTTCGAGATAACTCTAGTAATTTCAACAGAAGTTGGAATGTGGCAGGAAACAGACCGATGTTATGAAGAAAAATTATCCCCTTCTCTTCCACCTTGCATATCAATGTTCAGTTTTAGTATTTCTCACCTGAGCAGTCTGCTCTCCCGAGTACTGCTACAACTGGTGGACGAAGTGACGCTGTTAATGCTCCTGCTGCGTCGCGTCTTTAATGAATCGCCCAAGTTGGAAACCCCGTTCGCCGTTATGGAGAAGGATCGTAGCCTGTAATATTCCACCCCGTCTTCGGTCTCGCCCTCCTCGCCTCCCGTTGCATTGCTGCGTTTCGTATCGGCCAGCATTGGCTATAACAAGCAACAATTACGTGGGATCAATTCACTTAATTTTTTCTAGCATGTACGGATATCTATTTCATATCGATTACTGCGGAGGCAACACGCGTAAACTCTCGAAAGATTAAAAGTTATTATAAATTGGAAGAAAATTATCGCTCATTCTTTAGTAATACTTTTTAATTTCAGATACTATTAAATATAATATTACACTGTTAACGTTTATATATTTTAAGGGATAATTTTGAAAAATAATTTGATGCATTGCACAGGAAAAATAAATATTCCTACCAAACGTCATCGATAATCGACAAACCGTGTTATACATGATACATGCGATTCTCCGACGTATTTGATTAAATTAAATTAAATCAACATGATGTAAATCGAGATATAAAGCTCTGTAAATTATACTGAACGGCCTTGCACCATCGGCAAACACCGATCATTTGTCGTCCTTGCGAAGCAAGGTAACAGAAGGTGACAAAAATACGCATCGGGTCCTCTATATTAGGGTCAGAGCGAATCCTAACGCATTCGCTGATCGATGCAAACCTTGTCAAGTGACATCATCCCTCGCATCATTCAGGGTTTAGCTCATGTATATGTATGCACTTACACGAATGCACCGCGTATCACCCTCGGTTCGAATGTTCCTCGATCCGCATTCATCGATAGTTCGAACCGATAGTGCCTCACTTCCTTCCTCGATCAAGTTCACTTCATTATTCTGATGACTTTGGCAGTAAAGCGTGAAAAAAGCATCGACCTCGTTTCTCTATAAAAGTCGCGCAATTAATCGGTCTACTTCTACTCGAGTCCCATTCGAACCCGCGACGAACAATTGACATTGACCATGTTTTCGTCATGTCGAGGAATTCTCGCGTATGTCGTCAGTTCGAATTACATCAGAGCTCCAATCTGCTGAGTCTCAGATTATCCAACAGGACTAAAACGTACGTTCTGATAAAAGAGAAACCCGAGATGACTAAATTGATTATCCCGATTTATAAATGGAATATCAAATCAAAAGGATTGCATAGTAAAATACGCGATCCGCATTAATCTTGAACAATTAATAAATTGAGGGTAAATGGAGAGTATAGAACAACAACTTTAGAGATTTTGGAGATTTAAATATTTGAATAATTATGCATAATCGCGCTGTGTTAAGAAAGAAAGACAGAGAGAAAAAGATTTTATAATTATACATTTTGTAATAACATATTCTATTAATATCAGAGAAAAAGGGAGAGCAAATTCTACAGAAACAAGAAGATAATTTATTCCACGATATTCCTGAATTCGTGATGGAGGTACCAAGTTTCGCTGATCTCGGGAAAAGCGCAAGGGATGTCTTCAAGACGGCCTATCACCAAGGCAAGGGCCTTATCAAGCTCAATGTCAGGACCAAATCCGCCAAGAGATTTCAGATGATGAGTGACACAACTTTGAATTTCGAGGCATCAAAGGTAGACTGATATTTTGTATAAAAATTATTATCGAACATCACATTATCCGCATCCGAATTTTTTAAATTAAACTTTACAGAATAATGAATATCTTGCCACAGAAACGAATTTTTTAAATTAAACTTTACGGAATAATGAATTTCTTGTCACAAAAACAAATTTGATCTATATATTATTGCGTGATAATATAATATTGTTTCATATATTTACTTATAATTTCGTCGATTGTTCATGGAAATGATGTGCTGAGCGCGTATCCTGTGAAAAATTTTGCGAGAAAATGTAGCTGAATCAACTATTTTATATGCGGCAATATTTGCTTTTAATTATATATCGGATTATATGAGCAATATTATGTGCGTATGACTGAGTTCGAACACGTGGCGAGCCGTTGCCCTAAAAGCGGAAAAAGCGGTGGTTCTTCATTATCTTTATAATTTATATGCATATAGTAATATTTTAATATTCATAAAATAGTTATTTTATCGCAGCATTAATAGATTCAATAAATGTCGTTTATATTTTTTTGTTTTTTAAATGGCGTATTGAAAATCGAATTGTAATAGTTTATTCGATATACAATCCCCGAGTAATCTTGAAATCAGAATCGCTTGGGTGAGATATAAGCGTTAGAGAGAAAATTAAATAATTTATTCACAATGAATTGATGGCACAGTTAAGCGGTTTAATGGAGACGAGATACAAGGCGGACGCTGGAGCCCTGTTGCTAAAATGGACGACTGAGGGCGTGCTTTTTCTGGGCTACGAGTTTAATGGGCTGCTAATGAAGGGCGTTGATTTACTCTCCGAATGCGCTTACAATCCACAGACATCCGCGAAAAGCGTGAAGGTCGGCTCGAAATTCGCCAACGAGAGGATCAACGCACACTGCGAGATCTGTTAGTTTATACATTTTAATTAAATTTATATAATTAATTTTACGCATTTATCGGAATTTCGCGATAGACTTTTTTTTCGCTTTTCTCGGAGGCAAATGTCAACTTTTTCTTCTGAGAAAGATTTCAAAATTAATTGTTTCATTGACAATATCTGTAGACTTGCCGGGCTTCTTTATGAAGCACAAGCGGTAAAATTCGAAGAACAAATTCATTCTCTATTTATAAGTTTTGCAAGGTAACAGCTTCGATTAAGTCGTTATTTGAACGATGGATAAAGGGCTTTACATACTACGTTTATATTCTCATCTATAAGGGGTGGATGAAGAAGACTGATTATATCGTGATGTCTTACGAAACCAGCCACTTTAAAAAAAATGGCACATCGAGAAGAGTACTATGCCATTTTTAAAAATATTGAGAGTACAAAAGATTACTAAAACATCGAGATACCCTTAATGTGTACATCTTTCTCCCTTTCCCCGCATTTTTATTTCCACATGTACTCGCATTCGACGATTTTTCTCTTATGTTTTTTGTAACGACAGATATATAAAAGCGTAATGTATAAAAGAGATTGCACATCGATCGGAACACTGTTTCGCTCGCTTTTGTCCTCGGGTAATTAATTTCACTTTCTCTCCCTCTTTCTCTTATCGCATATTTCCGCGATTGCATTTCAGAGAAAATTCAATAAACAATTCCTATCGTATATTCGGTGTTTGCATCGATAAACTCCTTTCTAACTAATATAGAAATGCAGCGCGTTAAATATTTCAGTATTCTGAATGTTTACTAACAAACCGCGAATTTCCCGCAAACACGAGAATTCACAATAGCCATCGAAACAGGCATTTTCGGAAGTTTTGACAGCAACTGCGAAATTGCATTTTGTCGATACGATATAAAAACTTTCGCGTTGAACTTCAAAGAGATAAAATAGATATTACAAATCTCTCAGCGCACAAAGACGGATGAATTAAATTTCGTCAAATAAGCAGGTTTACAAACAGCTTCAATGAAACAGAGAAATAATTTAATTGAAGTCAAGTTTTGGCTTTTAAAATATATTTATAAAATACCGTTTTGTTTTATATATAATTCGCGCACAGTGAAATCAAATAATTTTATATCTACCTCTAAAAAATATCTCACAAGGAAATTTTCATCAATTCAAAAAATTTTGAAATTTTGAAAATACATAGAGAGCATTGTGATAAATATATGCTATTTCTGTTTAAGAATTTATTTTGAGATAAAATAAATTTTTGACAATTAAGTTATCTTATATTTTTATTGCATTGTTTTTAAATAAGAGACATACAAAGAATTTAGAAGAAAATTAATTTAAAAAAGAAACTTTGAAATATAAGTTTGTGAATAATAAAGTAAAAGCGAAAAATAGACCAATCTTATGTGATTTATTTTATCACATCAGAGAATTCAGTAATCAAAAATAGCAAAATTACTTATCAAGATACTTTCTATGTATTTTCACAACATTTTGAATTTCCAAGTTGGGAACGTTTGCTTGTCAATTATGCGAGTAATCGCATTAATGTGTCAAATGTCAAATCATGCGAATTATCGAATTTCCAGCCAACGATCTAAATTCGGGTACCAGTTTGCTCGGGACAGTGGTGGTGAAATGCAAGGATCTCCTCTTGGGCTGTCGAGCCGGCTACGACACAGCCCTGAACAAGGTGACGAAGAACGACATCGGTCTGGTTTACGGTTGCCCCGATGTTGATTTGCATTTTCGATGTACTTGTATACCACACGAGTACGGGCTCTCTGTGTGGTATAAAGGTAAACGAGAGATCCATAACACAATATTTATGCTTACGCGATTCTGCAAAAATCAACGTGCTCTTCTTTGTGTGTAAAAACACTGTTAGCGATGAAAAATAATATCTTTTCGAGAATACGAGGCAATTTTACTCTACTTTAATAATGCTCTCTTTTACTAACCTCCCCTTATTTTACATGCAGTCGCGCATCGTCGACGAGCAGAACCATTAGATTACCTCTCGCGTACTAAGTAATGGGGGTTAAACGTGCCTCGTTCAGGCGACTGTAATAAGATCCCGTTGTTCCGCATTCAGATAGGCGGAATATGGTTGTGTAATACAAATCGTTTAGCATATATGGGCGTATGTTACGTCGGCGTTATCAATATCCTCGGTCGAGCAAGGGTGATAATTAGCGGCATTAGCGTAAAAGGGAGGAAAGGTTTACGATGGATAAAGACGCGTAGCAACGCTCGGAACGTAAGCGGATACTATTATATTCGCGCAAAAATCACGTAGCATTGCACGTGAGCAATCTTGTTTAAAATCGTAAATTAAAAAATCAAATTAATTTCTCTTAAATGAAATCAGAATATCAAAAGTAGGAAATAATCACTGATGATCTCGGTTATAAGTATAGCATTGCAAGTCAGTGAATTCTCACGGAAAGAATCAGTTAGTAATAGTGACTCTGTTTCAATCAATGATAATTTAAAAAATAATTTAAAAAACGTCATATTATAATATTATATATATGAGATAAATTTATAGAGCATACATTCTGTTAAAGAAACATTTGATTTTTTGACAAAAAGTCTTGTTTAATTTTTATGAGTTTCACATTTTAAATAAAAATAAGTATAAAATGTATATAATTCTGGATTTAAATAGTTATACGTACTTCATTCCAGATTTGTACGGACGCTTCTCTAAAAAAAATAGCAATCCAAAAAAATAGAAAAAGCTTTAAAAACTAATCTTGTTGATCACTAATTTTTCAGTAATAATCTCTTTCTCATAATAAATGGAATATAAAACAGACAGGAGCAAAATGCGAGCGTTTTTACCGAAAATCAGTGAATATTTGATGAAATTTTCATCTCCGATAAAATCTGTGTCATTGCTTTAATCAGTGTCATTTATACTGATTCAGTTTAAGAGAGATTGTTTGGGAAATCTAGCTGTCTTTTTAAACAGCGTCGCAAAAATTATGACGTGTCATAAAATATAATGTCTATAATCTTGATCTATGATATGTATATATATATATATATTCGTGAATTCTCTTCGTTCCACCAATCGCGATTATTTGTTTTATCCTTTAGTGAATTTATACTGATTCAGTTTAAAAGAGATTTGAGAAATCTAGCTGTCTTTTTAAACAGCGTCGCAAAAATTATGACGTGTCATAAAATATAATGTCTATAATCTTGATCTATGATATGTATATATATATATATATTCGTGAATTCTCTTCGTTCCACCAATCGCGATTATTTGTTTTATCCTTTAGTGAATCCTGACATGGATGTCGCGGTCAATGGTATATTCGCGAGACGGGGCGACGTGCAAAAATGGACTGTCGGTGCCGGGGCGAAGTGTAAAATCGACGACAGCTCGACTTTGCGATTTAAATTCAACACTGATTTACAATTGGCCACGAGTCTCTTGCAGAAGCTAAACGACGGAGTCGCGTTAATCCTTTCATTCAACATCGATTGTGCGAACATTACCAGAGGCGGTCACAGAGTCGGATTGGCACTCAACGTCGAAGCTTAAAATTGCAAAATCCTTTTTTTTTTGGCAGATATTGCGCAGCATACTTATATCATCTATTGTCTCTACGTGACATCCATCGCCGCAAAATTCAACGACTAGATATGTAGAGATATATAACCGTATTTTATATAAGGATTGTACATTATATATAAAAAATCGATAAAACAAGGGGTTTTCTCTCGAAAGGTATAACAAATAAATTCCTTTCTTTTTTTAATTTAATTCAAAGTAAATTAAGTTGATTCGTTACGTGAAACCTGCGATAATTACAAATTCACGTTGACGATATTCAATTTCAAATCTGACAGTTGAAACGGTGCATCAACAGTTTCCAGCATTGAAAAAATTAGAGACTGCATTAAACAATCTATAATTACAAAATTTGCGACAAAATTCAAGATAGATTACCATTTATAATTTTATGTGCCATTGTATCCTAAAAGTACGTGTATATTCTGATATATATCTTATTATATACGTGTGTATATATATCTTGTACAAAAATATTATTGTATTGCAAAATTATAATTCAGACACTGTCTCAAGTTTTGCGGTGTGAATTATACATTCTTTAAACCGGGTTTAATCAGCAACGCGGAATTGATGCTAATTTTTCGCGATAGCGGTCTGTACATTCTGTCCGTCGTGTCGCTTCGCGATTTTCCATCTCGCATTCTGCGAGGCTGAAATTCGAGAAGAATGACAGCCGCGACATTTCCATCGCTATTGTTTCGCCGTACGTTTACGGCCCGATGCATTCGATTTGATTTGTGTCTGTATACGTACGAAGCTCGCCATCGCGCCGTCATAGAGAAGAAAGCCTTTCGGAGCAACATTTTAAGCTATCGTCGACAATGGCCGAGGAAATTAATTCAATTTCACACGTGCTATCGATCTGCTGTTAAAGCTCATTATGCGCGTACCGTTTGTCTGCCAACCGCGTGCGAATCTCTCCGCGAATCATAAATTATTTTCACGGCGCAAGATAGTCATTATGCGAAACACGGGGGGTCTTCCAGAGGAAATTTTTCAAAGCTCTCGCTCCCGCGGTTTCCTTTACCTATATTATTTTTCTTCGAATATACACTTACCCTGTGCCGTGGAACTGCCGGCATGCTGCTGGTCCTATTGCGATACTGGCTGGACCCGCGAATTCCGGCCGCCGAACCGGAAGGACTCGTCGGACTGGGT
The DNA here is from genome assembly GCF_003651465.1 of Formica exsecta. Classification (NCBI taxonomy): domain Eukaryota; kingdom Metazoa; phylum Arthropoda; class Insecta; order Hymenoptera; family Formicidae; genus Formica; species Formica exsecta. The sequence goes on from NW_021849477.1 coordinate 50,670, forward strand.
CCGCTCGGACTCGCGTTCGCGCTCAGATGCGACAAGGACGATAAGGTGCCGGGACTTAACGCCGGTGTCCTGGTGGGGCTTCTGGCCGAAGGCGACAGGTGACCCCAGGGACCGGCTTCCGCTTGCAGAAACCTAGACGAACGAAAATAGAATATTCCACACGTGATACATGACGCGTCACCGGCATGTTATCGTAAATTTCTCTCCGATCAATTTACATTCGTCGCTCAAGCTGCGAGACGAGATACAGCGCGATTCGCGGAAATACTGGCGATACCGAGGCTTTCAGCGCCGGTTTGGACAGATTGATTACCGAACGGACGAAGTGTCGGATTTACGGGTTTACGTAATGATCAAAGATTAATCAATCACTTTTACGAGGAAACACAACGACCTATGCAAATCCGGCGTGGGTCTGGCGACCGCGATGCTCGAGCTTCTGCGTCTGGAGGGGATCGGCGATTTTAATCCGTCTGTGCAGCTGTGACCCTGAGATCCGGACAACGTGGTGCGATGCAGACGAACCTCCACCTCGCTGCTTCGCCTCTGGACAGTCCTCTTGCTCCATCGCCGATTTTTTGCGTCGACGCTTGTGCCGTCTAACTTTCTACGAAGGTAGTGATGCGGTTTGAAATTTCAAATTTGCAGATATAACGTTTGATCTAATTTGCATAATTCCTTTTTAGGAGCTATGCAAATTAAATCGAACGTTATATCTGCAAATTCAAAATAGATTCTATTTTTATTTCTATCGATTTTTCGGGTACTAAGTTGAGTACTGCCACTTTGTTTCGATTTCCTATTAAACTCAGAGTCGATTGATTTGTTAAGCAGGGAGGTAGCGTTGGAATCGCATCCGCGACAACATCTAATGCGATTGAGAATCCCAAATGGTTTCAACCAATGCCAAAGACTTCCCACGCACGTTCGTTACATGCCGCGAACTCGATGCGACGCGAGCGCAACAGCCCGAATAATCCTTTAATTTGAGAAATGTAATTTCGAGAGAAAGTTGCAGTCGAGTTCTACTCCGATTGTGTGTTAGCAAATAGTATTGCTTTATTATTGCCTTTTTCGAAAGTTGTTGGAATTTTGTATGTTCGGTTGTCAAAACGTCTATTCAAACAATCCGGTACGTTATTTTTTTGAAACATCGTTATTTTACAATAATAGCGTACATTAAAGCCGCTAAGTAAACGATACACTGAAATTATTCCTTGCTTAATTTGATAATATTATCTATAGCATCGATTATGATTTAATCGCATTACGTCGATTCAATCAACGTCCGCGTGTACCTCTATTTATAGTTATTTAATTATACTGAAATAATCGATGGGACATGAGATTCTATGTTTAGTAGTTAATCAAGTCTCTCACACATAAGTTTCAGCAAAGATGTTTTAATATTGTTTTTGCTGTTAATTAAAAATCAATTTATAGAGATCCCCCTCTATTCAATAATTTATTAATTTTCTTTTATTTTTTAATTAATATATTATTTAATATCGCTCTTCTTCGAAGTATACTTTGATATAGAGACTGCTTGAATTAAAGCGCTATCTTTTTTTCACAAGATAATTTCAAGAATTTTTGCCAAGAATTTGTAATTTACTATTATTTAGATAAATTATACGCTGTATATTATTCCATTGTTAATTACTTCGGTATAAGCTTGTTCTCGAGCATGCTGGGTAAGTCGTCACCTTCCTCGGTAAGTGCCGCGAAGAAATCTTGAAACTTGTCTGGGAAGCTACTCGGCGGACAAACGTTCATGGAAATGCGCTCGGAAAGGTCCGGAGAAACTTTTTCGACGATCTCATGATGATCCGCCACCGTGGACGTTGCCATACAGCTACTAGGAACTTCGCAAGTTGTCATGTATCGCGACTCTTTTATTGTTAGATCCGCTACGTCTTTCCCTCCATTCATACACCTCACGTGGTCTTTCGTCAAAACCTAGCGTCGCTCGGCTAAGAAAGGATTAATAAATTCGATCATGGATTAATCCCAAACGTACGCTCGCGATTACACAGTTTCCGCGATTTTTTCGAAGCTCGGAAGTTTGTATAGAAGAGGGAAGACAGCTGAAATATAATTTTTATTTATTTAAACAGTGAGTTAAAGAAGCGCGCGCACACTATTTATATAACGTAGGATTTAAAGCACGAATCGAATTCAGCACACTGATAAGAGTAAAATGCAAAGTAGCCGCTTTCAATAACGATGCAAACACCGCTTTCACTTTCATTTAATTGCCCGACGATGCGGTACCGCCACTACGGACACCTTCGCGACGCGATCTCTACGATCGAAGTGCATTTATCGTCCTTAAAACGAGCAATTCGCGCCACGAGGCGACCTGTCGGAGTACAATGAAAAAACTTCTGGGGTGCAACCCTTTTTTCGCGACGAGGCCCTGGCGAAAACTAAAGCTCGCATGGTTGTTGCACGTCGTTCTGGCTCCGGCACCTCTTGTTGGACTTGCGCAAGCGTGATTCACCCTAAAACTCACCCGAGAACGGGTAGATTCGCGGTAATGTCGTAAAAGTGATCTTCCGCTCGTTCGCTACAGCCACCGCAATCGTCATAGAGTACCGAAATGAAAGGACGCTTTGTAATCATTTGGAAACCCGAGAGAGAAGAGAGAAGAAAAAGAGAAAGAGAAAAATAGAGACAGAAATAAACGAGCTTGCTACGAGAAGATTATAACCCTGATTTTGTAAAAATTTCCCTTCTCGTAACAAAAAAAAAAAAAAAATGTGGACATAATTACAATTAATTTAAAAAATCTAGAATTTTACATTTAAACCTCGTAAACGAGAAAAACGTGATACGCGTAAGCAGAACGATAATTTTCCGGACGTTATTGAAGAGAACGCGATAATAAGATTGCTAGAGATTATCTTCCTTCCGATTAGAGTCGCGCGAAATTACTTCGGGTTTGTGTCACGTGAATGAGAAAGAGCATGAGGAGTAATTTCATCTACCTGAAACTCGTTTGCGGAACGTGTGCTGATAGAAAAATTCAAGAATAAAGCCCAGAGAGTGAATGCGTTGTGGAAATTCAAAAGAAAGAGAAAGAAGAGCAATTCTCTTTTTAACAGATGATCCGATGTAATTTAAGCGATGATAATAAACCCTGATTTTGTAAAAATTTCCCTTCTCGAAAAAAAAAAAAAAAAAAATGTGGACATAATTAACATTAATTTAAAAAATCTAGAATTTTACATTTAAACCTCGTAAACGAGAAAAACGTGATACGCGTAAGCAGAACGATAATTTTCCGGACGTTATTGAAGAGAACGCGATAATAAGATTGCTAGAGATTATCTTCCTTCCGATTAGAGTCGCGCGAAATTACTTCGGGTTTGTGTCACGTGAATGAGAAAGAGCATGAGGAGTAATTTCATCTACCTGAAACTCGTTTGCGGAACGTGTGCTGATAGAAAAATTCAAGAATAAAGCCCAGAGAGTGAATGCGTTGTGGAAATTCAAAAGAAAGAGAAAGAAGAGCAATTCTCTTTTTAACAGATGATCCGATGTAATTTAAGCGATGATAATAAAAAACGAGAAAGTAGAAAGAAATGGAGACTGAATATCTTAACCCGATTAGAAACGTTTTCTCAACTTCCGATCGCGCCAACTTATCGGATATCTGTTCACGGAGGGAGATTTCTTTTCCATGACTTTCATAAAGATTCGCCGCTCAATTTCATTCGAATAGCGTTTGATCCGTTAATAATATTCTCGAATCTGGAATTGTAAGTAACCAAAAAAATATCCGCCGTATTCCTTTTTGCGAAATGTTTCGTAAAAAGCTTACAACACGCTTTGCACGCTTATTAAAAAACTCATTTAGTTCCATCGTCAAAGGATCCGGGAGGGAAAAAGTAATTGAAGGTCCTTTAAAGTAATTGAAGGGAACAAGAAGCTCGCACGATCTTAGTCAAGATCTCGTGTCTTCTTCAACGTAATTCGAGCGATGTGTATGAATACGTGCGTTGCATGTAAAGGACTGATAAATGATCCCAAAGTAAATCCATGAAATAGGAACGTATCCGCAGGGCTTTGTCGACGCAGAGTTCCATCTTGATGCGGGTCGAGAGCTCTCTTTTTTTTTCCCCCGCGTTATTAATCGATATGACGCGAGAGCATCTCGTTTTTATATTGAAAACTCTTCGCGAAATATTGTAAAAGATATGCGAAATCTCTTTTTCGCCAAATTATACTCGGGATTACTTTTAATGAAAATATGTATCACTTTTGTCCCGCGGCTCTAGTCTCTTCTGCTTTCTGTGTCAAAATATCTAGAATTAGTCTCTAATATTCGAATAAAATCAATTTAAACGTTTTACACGCAATTCAACGCCATATGGCGTGTAATCTCGGGGATTTGACAGATCGATTATTCGCGTAATGTGCTAACGCGGGTATGGCGATAAAAGGCTATTCTCTATCCTGGCGGGAAATGCAGGGAAGTTGGATGTTGTAATCTGTAATAATCCACAGATATTTCTTATACCTGTAACAGGCGAGTTAGATATTAATATTAGATAATAATTAACTATGAGCGAACTATTATGCGGGCAATAGCAAGCGGTGTCAATAGTTTCCTGAATGCTCTGAAGAGAGACCGAGTTACGGAATTAATTAGCTTACGGAACATGTTTAACGCTGCAGAGGTTTCGTACATGTTCTCGGTGCATCAACGTTAGACATATAAAGTAACCGATACTCGATACTCAAAACTGCGGTCATGAAAGAGACGAGGCGCAAAGTAGCCTCGCAAAGTAATGATCGTAATTGCATGATTAAATAATTATTACTGTTGCGTCTCCAACTAGAAATTATCGTGATTTCGCCGACGAAACTTACCACTTTAATTTATCGAAGAATTTTTCTTTCGATAAAAAGAAATTGAAAAATTTTCCATAGTCGGAAATTGTTGTAAAAATGAAAAGCATTTTATATCAAGAGGATTTTTTAATATTTTAAAATGCAAGAAGTTGGCACGTGCGGTTTTTATCGTTAATTAACGAAGAATATTCGCTGGAAAAACGATTTCCCACAATTATTTTAATTCCCTGCTATTGATAAGAATAAAGAGTCGAGGAGAAATATTTGAACTAAACTGAACATAACTTGACCTCGTGGTTTCGGGAGGCTTCTTGTTCTACGGGGGATCGATCGACGCACGTGGCTGCGAGCGAACGGTGGCAAAACAGAGCTTCGTGATAAGAGCAACAGCCTCCGGCGAACATCGATAACATTCGGTTGCAGCTAATCGTGGCACGCCGTTACCTTAAGCCACGTTTGGCGGTGATAAGAAAACACATGCTCATATCTTGCTTCGATTAAATTGATTAAATTAAGCTTTCTCAGAATTGTCTCAAACTGTCGTAGAATATTTTGTTTCCTGTCTCACGCATTTTATAATAGCTTTACGTAATTTTATCGATTGCACAAAATTCCTAAAATTCGTTAAATTAGCGTTAAGTCGATGGTGATGGAAGAGAGAGACAGAGAATGAGAGGAAGAAAGAGATGACGGTTTCCTGTTTTCATAGATCAGCATCCACAAATTCTCAAGGATTCACAGGAAATTATTTTTTATCCTTCAGCATTTTTTTCGAAGTGTTAAGGTTTGCCATTGACGCGTTACATTATCATGGATTAGAATGCGGATGTGTGTTTGTGAGAGACTTCTTAATCTAACGCAACCTTTGTTCATCAACTTCGTCGCCGAAACCTTTGAAGTTCGTAGTTTCCTCTGAACGCCCAACAAAGTTCTATACCTTCCCTTCTTCTCGTCCGCTTTTCGATTAATTGCGCCTGAAAGAGGTTTGGCGACGTGCGACATACAACGTCCAATAAAGTTACAGTTATTTTTGAACCAATTATTCCGTGAATTCTTTCTTCCGTTTTTTTTTTATAGGATCTAAGCCTTAAGAGTTATTTTTAACGGAAAAGATGTGGGTTAATCCTTGATCCTCCAGTCAAGTCACTTTTCGCCCTATCTTTGTAGGTTTTTTTTACTTGTCGCTCCTTCGTCGGCCAATCTCAAAATTCGACGCGACTATTACGACGTATTATCAATATACATATATAATAATTATCTAAACGTACAACTACGCACAAATACGTCAGCGCATTCCGGAAACACAAAGTACACGCACACCTGCTCGATCGAGTAGGTGTGACAAGCGTGTCGGCTGGGTGATTGCTAGTAGATCGATCGAACTCTCGATTGAGCCTGACTGGTCACTTCTCCGTATCAGCAGCCCTAAGAGGGAGACAGACAGAGATAAAGATATAGCGTGGGTATATATGAGAGAGAAGAAGAGAGAGATCTGACGCGATAAATAAAGGACCGGCGATAAGTAACGCGAGCGACGGGAGTATGTGCGGGGGTAGCGAGATCCTATTCACAGATCGGTGACCCTCTCGAGAGTTCGCCGAGGCGAGGAGACTTTCTGGGCCGTGAAGACAATGCATCGAGCCTTTCTCCACTGTCGCCGCGCTTATTCGTTTTTTTTTTCTTTTTCTAAATTGTGACGAGAGAAAGAGAGAGAGAGAGAAAGGCGAAATGCGATGCATCGCCGCGATGCAGATAAAACGCGTTCCACGGCATTGTATGAAGAAGGCAAGGTGACTAATTAAGAGCCACGTAAGCGAGACTTCGACATGTATTGTGCGGGAACTTTATCCAGAGGATAGATAGACGAGAATAGATACATAACGTATCGCAATACGCTGATCGGCTGCTGCTGCTGATTCGAAAATTCGATTAAAACGATTCTAATCAACCGGTAGACCATACTATACATTAAACGAAACAATGATTAAACGAGAGAATGACCTCGTATTTATGACGACGCGAAATTAAATATGATTTGGAGCAAATTGGGGAAAACTACAAATGCTTACGCATTTGAGAGACATGAAAAAAATAGAGACAAAAATTAATCCAGACTTCGCAATATGTATGTACAGGGTATTTCAACATGGCTAGATTCAACGGTTTCAACGACAGATTCTTTGGCCAATTTTTCCTCGAAACATTAATAATTTTGGGATTATAAAGCTTTTAACGAATTAAAAACTTTGAGAAATGCCAAATTACATTTTTTATTTAATTTTACATGCAAAGTTTGCTTTAATTTTAATTTTAATTTCAGTTACTATATATATGTAATGCAAACATTTTAAAAATTGCAATAAATAATTATTTCACGATATTATCGCGCAAGATTGATTTCAAGGCGGCTAAAGAATCTGTCATTAAAAGAACATTCGGGGTGCTTTTTTATGAAATTTTGGGATACTAGTAAAGTTACGAATAAAAAATTTTTTGGTAACAAACATTATGTGGAGTAATTTATTACAAAAACGGCTTTGCATGATCGCGAACTGACAATTTCAACCGATTAGGGGGTGGAAAGGCTTTGTGAAGAGTATCTCGACGAAAAAAATAGATACATCTCTCGTTACACAAAGATCTCGAGAAAGTCCTTCAGATATTTCATCGCGGATGACGCGGTGAAAGCTGAAATAACACCCACATATAAAATGTAGGATAATATAGAAAAAAAAGATAAAAAAAGAGATAGAGGCGGTGAAATACACAGCGAAGCTAAATGCCGCTGTTATACGCCCACGTTTTTTTGCGAGGGCACAATAAAAATTTACGCGGCAAGCACGTTCTCTCTCCCGTTTGCTTGGGTCCCTCGATAAATTCCACTTTTAAAGTGTGGCAAAGAGATTTGAATAAGATTCTAAATTGTTATCTCCGCTGGGTCGCGCGCTTTCTTACGCACAACCTGGGATAAATCGTTCTCGCATACATGATATGCGAAGATCTACAAATATATACAATACAGTGGCGCAAACATGGAATTAAATTCTTCACATTTGCCGACTTTGTTTCCATAATTCTATATGTTGAATCAAGAACAATGTATTAATAAATTGGTTCCTAAGTGCAATGTTTTCTCGTTGCCCTTACTTCGTTCTTTTTATGAAAACGCAACGTCCGTCGTTCTATTCTTTTGACGAAACTCATATAAACAAAATTTCGTACAAATTTCCAATCGACTTTGCGCTTCGCCTATGTTGCTTCTCAATAAATTCCAGATGTCATTCAGCGTGATTGACGACGCAGACGTAGATTCAAGTGGCCATTGAAATTGCGAACCGTCGCGAAAGTGGAATTCCTGCGTCCACGATATAGGGGAGTTAAACATCGTACGATGCCACGTGGGGAAAACAGGAGAAGCGACTTCCATTGCCGCATAAACGAGCTGCGCGAAGCTAAACATGAATTTCTAATTAAATGCATTAATAAGTAAAAGCACGTGCTATTTCGTCCAAGACGATTATTGCGATTTGTCACTATGTGCCGCAATCTTACGCATTAAAATTATAGTTATCTTTCCCAGATAATTTGTTTCTGCATGTACTAGAAAAACGGTATGATTTTCCGATCCGATGTACCGTAAATTCCAAAAATCCCGACGGATAAAAACTCCAAGAATGCAATCCGCTTATCGAGAACAGAATTTCTCGTTCCTGGCATTCGTCCATGTACATTTATCAAATTTATCAAATTTTTATATTTCCATAAAATTCCCACTTCTTTTTCGAAACCTTACCAATCATAACAGTCTTTTTTTTAGAAATATTTTCTTTTTTTTCTTTAAAACGAAAATGTTTTTCCGCATTTATGAGATCACATCTCGTTTCATGAAACACACACACAACACACTATTCCAAATATATCATTTCGATATAAAGTATAATTTAAAGAATAATCTATATTTTAATTGAATCTATTTATATTATTCAATTATTATATGACGATTTTATATAATAAAACATACGTATCATCATATGAAAAGAATATACGAATTTGCGATAAGAGGATTCCAGAAAGACGGATTCGTGAAATGATATTGTTTGTGCGTCGAAAAAGAAAAGATTTGATTCATAATTGATCTCCGTGAGCAAATCAATCTTATTTTTTTGTAAAATAATGAAGTTTTAAAATTTATAATAAAATCATAAATAATACAAAATATGCATCATATTTTAATTAAAAATTAAATTAAACTAAATTTAATTTAGTTTATATGTCAGTGACAATGTAAACACTGTTTGCGTGATCATTAAATAATTCTATTGATCTCATTTGAAATATAAATAAATTAAATAGATAATAATGTTAAATTTAATAATGTTCATTTTATTATTTCCTCTTTTTCTTATATAGGGAGATATTAAACTCTACTTTATTTTACATACAATAATTTGAAAACAATACTAGACATAGTGATTTTTTATCGTCATTATTAACGATTTAAATAGATTCAAAAACCATTCTCATATTGTATCATTATCGGAATCTTCTCAAGATATCTAGCGTTATAAACTCGTTATATTCGAATAGTCTCAATTTGTTTGACAATGTATTCAATTTTGTTTTTTCAAAGGGCGTGCGTGGACATTAATAATATTGAAACATCTATTTATCGTCGGGAAGGAGAAGTGCACACACAACGTCGTTACATAGATAGATTTTTGGCTCTGCGATCGAAAATCACGTCCCGCGTTTCGCACGACGAGACGTTGCAAAGCGTATGTTATGTCCTAAATTTTCGATATCATTAATTTAATGTTGCGAGGGTGACTGAAAGTGGTCGTGGCCGATATACGATCGATAGTGGTTATCGCGGTTGTTTCCATGGATACATCAAAGCCGACCGTTGTAATTGCGTAAGGAGGCTTTTTGCAATGCGGCGCGTGTACAGTAAAAGCTGAATAATCCCAAGGGTTGCCACGTGTAACAACAAGACACGATAACGCGTGCGCCAGTCCCGAACAAAAATATCGCTGCCAATCCTCGATTTGAGATGCCGTAAATTCTAAGAGACACATTTGAGATTTGTCACTTGACCAGCCCTTATCAGCGAATGCTCAATCGATCGCGACGCATATTCGTGACGATGTGTATCATTCCACGTACGCACTATTTGCGTATCCATTATCGCAGGATTATCGGGGAACAAACCCCTCTCCAAATATAGGAAAACTTTTATTGCCACAGAATTTCGTTGATGTTCAGTATATCTATGGCGTGTCGCGCTCGCAGCGTTCTTGATCATCCTTTGATAGACGCATCAAACCTCTCGATAAACATTAAAATTCAACTTTCGAACCGAGCTAATTGATTTATTTTCCAAGCAATATTTGATTGAAAAATTATCAATATTTGCGTTTCAATCATTCGTATAAATAGATTAATATTGTACGTGTATGCGGCCAATGACTTTCAAAGATGTTTTTCGTTTGTCGTAACGAGAGTTATCGCTGTTTGTCAGATCTGTGTTAAGCGAAATCGTGATACCGAAACATTGTTTCAAGTTCAAGTCAATTTTCAGGATATTAGAAAGAGAGAGAAATAGACAGATTCGATCTGGATTATATTTGCAGTATGATGCGCGTGTTAATAAAACAAATATACGTTTAATTCACAAATAAAAATAATATACGAAATATTGAATGACAGACATAGTTTGTTGAAACATTTAAAAGCTTTTGCACGCACGCAAAAGCTTTAGAAGTACATGACCTTTTATTCACATTTTTCGCTTCACAAATATTGATAACATTTTAAGACGGAAATTACATTTGCGATGCGAATATCTCGCCTACCGGGATCCATTTAAAAGCCTTTTGGAAAAGCTGTGATTCAGTTACATAAGTTAAGTTAATAAATTGGTAAGTTAATAAATTGTAATTGTTACCCATTTGTTTCTCCATGAAAAATGAATTATATATGTATAATACGTTTTTATTAAAATTTAAGGTTGAAGATTATTAAAAAAACATTTCTGTTTATTTATTGGAGAGTAGATGCAACCAAATAGCATTTTGCGTACGAATCATCTCGCTGTTCGATGTCACGACGGCTAATCGGGTAAGTTCCCGTAAGTTTCTGATTCAACCATCTCTTCATAATTCTAGCTCCGACGTTCATTAGGCTTCGATTCAGCTGATGACTCGCGGGAGCTAAAACTAGAGCCTAATGCTACGTCTTTTTACCAGCTTAGTAGAACACTCTGTCATCCGATATATCACGACAATGGAGTAAAGTTCTTCCTTTGCGAAAGTTTCTCGGACGAAGAAAATGGGTCGAGAAGATCTCTCGTCCCGAGTGCACCAATACGAGGCAAGTGGTGCGATGAGATCCACATACTTCAACATCACCGAGATATACAATATGACCGTACTATGCAGACGGTGAGGGAGAAGGAAAGAGAGAGAGAGAGACAATGCTATATACTATATATGATGTAGAGCGAGATCGGCGATGCGTTCTATGTGCCGACACTAACGACATTGATTCCAGATCAAAATCTCTGAGATACCCCAGCAAGCATATACAGCATCAAGGACTATGGACAGTCGAACCGAGTATCTGGATTATTATTGGATACACCGTGATTATTCCCATTATCTCCGGACTTGGAATAATCGGAAACTCGCTGATTCTCGGGGTCCACTTGAAAGCGAAGACGTACTTGAAAGCGTCGACGTACACGTATTTAGCAGGTCGGTAGATATCGGATCAGCAAAACCGATTGCGTGCATAATCGCGAAATTTCACCCGCACCTCGTCTCGTTATTATTATGCGTTCCGAGAGAATGATCATAATCATTCGCGATGATAATTGCGTGGTTCAATAAAAGGAAAAACTTAAGAAAAAGAATAATTGTTTCTCGTATCTTTTTTCGCTACGCATATGATTATATTTTAAATATTTTAAATATTATAAATTTTATATAATTCTGTTTGTCTCTTATTTTTATTTTTTTTAAATTTTATATCATAGTGTTGGCATCTTCGGATTTAGTCACTTGTATCCTGGTCCTCTTTTCCGCTCTAGCCCGAGGCATTTTTCAATGTCACAAAGGATGGCTAGAATTCGACGCATTCGTTCACTTTCCGATCGGCTCCGTTACCTCAAATATCACAGTCTGGGCCGCATCAGGCGTGAGCGTGGATAGATTAATAATAGTTTGTAGGTAAAAACATAAAAATATATAAATTCTTTCGTGTGTAAATTTGCAGGTAAATATTTATATTTAATATACGAATTTTATTGATGAGAGGAAGCGTAAAAGGTTTTTTTCAAATATATACGTCAAAATCTCTAACGAGAAATTTGATTCACGCAGCATGCCGAGATGCAAACCACCGAAATTCTGCAGCCAACAAGTTGCACGCAAGTTGATGATATTCGCCAGTTGCTTCGCTATTTTGATCAACATACCATATTGCTTCATGTACACGTATAACAATCGCGGTGATCTGGTAACGACTAGCTTTTTTCATTCGTGGTAAGTAAAAAGAAACCGTGTCGTAAATCGTGAAAAAAGTTTTTTTCTCAAAATATTCTCATATCCAGAAATATGTGAAGTTATTTGAAAATTTTCTCTCCATTTTTCACAAAAACGCGACGATATTTCTTTGCACGAGTTCAATTTCGGATGGCAAAATTACATTCGGATGGTCTTTGCAGGTGGTTCAATCTTCAGAATTGGCTACAGTTTATAATATTCGGCTTGATACCGGCCGTTTTTTTATTCGTCGCGAACGGCATCATGTGCTACTCCGTGAAAAAGGTCTTCAAGCAGAGAGAGCTGTTGCTGAAACGCAAAAACATACGTGAGGGAAATCATTTGCGGGTGCGTAAACGTGAGCGAAAATTCGCAAAAATATTTACTGTCCATATATGGGGAAAATAACAAAAAGACCATCGAAATAATATCGTAATTAGTTTGATCTATGCTAAAAAGGCGCCTTCGTGTCCGGACGAAGTATTCCGATTCCAAACTTTAGAAACCGGAATCACAAATCGCTCTACTAGACTACTTGAAAATCTATTTTACTTTCGAGTATCTAAGCGAGCGGTTGTGTTCCTCCAGGTAAAAGCATGTCTCAGGACACGATTTGCATGAAACTCATTGGGAAACCAAGTGGTATCCGGAAACAGAGTCCCGCGCGAGTCATTATTGTCGCGGGTAATTGGAAAAGTTTGTGGGAAAACCGTACAACATCGTAGAGTCGTGTTTTTGCGAAAGCAATTATCAAAACTTTCTCGTCGTTTGATGATGTTTATATTATAATTTATTATAATATTGTACGCGAACGAGTTTAATCTATCTACTTAGATAATTGAACGATTTGCATATTTCCAAGAAATAATTCATGCGGCTTTTATATTTTCTTATCTGAAGATTCTTGATTATGTATTAAATTTATATTAAAATTTCACAGAAGAGATATTGATATCAATGAAAATCGCGTGAATTGTATTGTACTGTATTCAATGGTGGGCACATTTCAAATGAAAACTGAAAATAATTATGTAAAAAATAGTTTTATTTAAATAAAATATAATAATATTAAAAAATTTTTTTATGAGAAAAAATAGCGCTTTATTATTATTTATCTCATTGGTTTGTCAGGATCAGGCGCGGCTGACGATTATGCTGATCGGCATTGTTTTCCTGTTTCTCGTGGGCGAGCTGCCAACTCATTTGGCATCGCGTCGCAGCGCCATGTCTCTCCTTTACGGCGGAGATCTCTCCAAGGTCCATGAGAGCTTCATGGAAAGGTGAGTGGGTTCCAATCGAAAATTTATCATCGTGCAAAAAATCGTACAATTATTTTTCTGTTAAAACAATAAAATATACATCGTATCGCACATCGGAGGCAATGTTTTCCTTCGTCGATCTCGTATTCCGGTAAACAATGGAAATAGTTTCTCGTTGGTTTACTTACGACGCCGACATCCCGTTTGTCGTATTTTCGCAGATTTCGTATGTGGGCGACTCTTCTAAACGCACTAGCGAGCTCGACGAATTTTATACTCTACTACTTGTTATGCCCCTGCTTCCTTGTGCACTTGAAGCACATGCTACTTCCGCAGCGCAACATAAGGAGGAACTACGCGAGGAGACCGAGGGTTTATTTCAATCAACAACCGAGAGGCAAAGCTAAGTGTGAAATATTTATATTATAGTATTGTAATGCGTCACACAGTGATTTTCTAATCATCTACAAATTTTGTCATATTTAAAGTATTAATAAATAATATAATAATCACACAAAGTTGCTTATTTTAATAATAATAAATATTATAATTATATTCGCACAAATACGCGCACATTTATTCCTTATCGATCGAACAACGATCTTAGCCTTAATCGTGATAATTGATTTGATCAAAATATGTTTCACGTGGATGAAGGGATGGTTGACACCATGAGACAAGCTTATCATTCGATTCTTTATGGCTTCGTGGTTTCTGTAACTGAACGTCTCTCCTTTCCGCGGGAATAGACAGAAACATTTCCGATGCCGGCGGCAAACTTGTACGCGATCGCTCTTGTCTCTTAGGAAGCTGTCTCGTAAAGAATTGTCTGGCCAAGAGATAAACCAATTCTATTACGCTTATCACGGAACCGCCCAGGCAGAGACCAAAGATACCGCCGAAGGATGCTGAAATAAATGTTGCGCGCGGTTTTATTAAATTTGAGTAAATTAAATTAAATTATATCAAAATTGAATTCAAAGATCAATTCATTTCTTTTTTATGCTACAGAGATTCACAACTTACCGAGAAGCGAATCCCAGTTGATGATACTATCTTTACGATACTCGACATATGACAGATCACCGAAAAATATATACACGAAAGACATATTGTTTATATCCAAGCCACGTCTATAAAGAGATAAATATTTTTTATTTGTAAAATAAGAATAATAATTTATGAGAAAGAGAAAAAGCTAATATTCTCATCATTAGAGGAATGACTCACGTTATATCGGAATCGAAATTCACATCGTCCATCTTAACGTCTTCTAAATTGATTTGATACATCATATCGGTGCATTGGGGTAAACATTTCTTGCAAGTTTCCGTCTTCCAGTATTCTGACGATCCTAAAATTTGAAAAACTAATTAGTAATTTTCTATAGATCTTATATGTGTGTACTGTTTGATTACGATATATAAAATATAATGTATATGATTTAAAATCGTTTTCATACTTCGCATACTCAAAAGGCAATCAAGATCGGGCAGATAACATGTTCTTACTCCTTCATCTGTCAACACGTTGAAAATAATATTCTAAATCTAAATTATCACTTTAAAGAATCTGGATGCAAAATACTTTGTTCTATTAAATGTAACATTAAAAACTATAGTTAAGAAAATATATATATATATATATTAATAACTGATCTGTTATATAAAGATAATCTGATATTTAAACGCTTATAATCTCGCGTGCAGAGACTCACGCATCTCCGGATAATAAAACGGCAAGCAGCCGCATAGTCGCTGTATATTTTTCGCTATGCATTCTGATATGCACGATTGAAAACTGTAACGAGTTTCGCCCGGTGTCTGCGCATAGATACAGGTATCCATTATAAATACGTGAAATTTTAAATATCGCGTGTCATAAATATTCCTGTAATGTGATAGGACCAAAGTCGGATTTATTTACCTCTTCGTCGAAAAAGCACAGACGTTTGTTTGTAGGAAGATATCGTAAACTTTCCATGCTTTTGATGGAAGTACTGGTGACGGATATAGCCAAAACGTGACCAGGTAAGACGGATGCCGTGTGTGCACCAATGTCGGGGAAATCAATTGGGTCGTGTATCATAACAGAGGCCCCTACGAAAGGGCGCGTGGTAGCCTTGTACATATTACGCTCAACATTTAAAGCAATCGCAAGCCCGATATCACGACCACTGCCCGGCGCTTTCTACAAATCAAATGTATATTCTCTGTATATCTGTATGACTCTAGACCGCCCGAATTAATACAATTACCAGAATTTCGCGCACACCCGGCAGATCAGCGGAACTAATGTTAAAATCCGGCGGATCATCCGTCTGTTCATTGAGTGTGCTGAAATTTCAAACAAATAATTATTTGATAGCTGATTATCTCGAATAACTGCGATATATTCGCAAGAATTACTTTTGCCTGACGTTCAAATTGTAGTGGGAATTGAAGGCGCAGCAAAAACCCTCCCTGGATTTGACCGTTTTAAAGATCTTGTTGCAATCGCGAATCTGTCCAATCCAGGCGCATCTTACCAATAACGCGCTGCAAGGCTGCATTAACTATGTATGCACAAGTATTATTATTATTATTATTAACTTCTAAAGATTTTTATATTATCGTGCATTAAATGTGAATTAATTAAAATAATTATTTTCATAATCACCTGCTCCATAAGCGATTCGACCGTCGTGCCAAGACTATCGAGAAATCGACTCGCAGTTACATTGTCAATCAAGATCTTATCAGGCCGTATCAGCTTCATGAGGGAAAGAAAAAATTTGTCGCTCTCATTTATGCTGAATCCATTCGCATATCTGTCAAGTCGCGCAATATATTGTATCACGCAGATATTGTATAAATTTAAGGAGATACCAAGTTTTTTAGCTCCGTTGATCTAAAGTTGATTGAACTGATTTCGTAGAAAGAGAGAGAAATAAAAAAAAAACAGATTGCAATATATCTTACAAGTTTTTCGCGATAATGTCGGCGTGTGGACGATAAACTTTATTATTATTGCATATCGTAACGCCCGGAAAGGACACGTTCCATATCGGATTCGTCGCATCGATGGTCGTCACTATGGGATTGTTGGAATAATTATCCCATAAACGTAGCATGAGTATAACGCAGAATATGATGGACGATACGCAGACCTATCGAGAGCGCAACACATTTTTTTAAATTCTCCATCGTTTTCCTTTAAGTATTCGCTCAGATTTTTAAAGAGATCACAACGATAACTTTCTTACCACGGACCAAAAGGCACTTTCGATCATTGTCGATCCGTTCATCGTTATATAACGAAAGCCATGCAGACTGGTGTTCTTGCAATAAACGTAAAACCATCTGTTCATGTACCCTTTTATATTGTGCGTCAAGCATTTACGATGTCCTGCAATATCGCACGTAGCGGATATACGCGATTCGTTTGATGTATGAAAAAAAAAAAAAAAAATAATAGAACAAATAATTGTAAATATTTAAATATTATCCATATCTCTTACCACGTTTCGAATTCTTTAATTTAGATTTTTTATCCCAGTGTGTCTTCATGTCTCTAATAAGAATTGAAGCTACCGCGTAATGCTTACGAAAAACGATACAACTGGAACAAAAAAGCTAGTATATGCCAGGAGATTCACCGAATGACTGAATGTGTTACAGAAAGACGCGAGCTTGTAATTTCTTTGTTCAGCGATCATTCTTTACTTTCGTTTCGATTGCTACGTGTCATATTCAATTTTCCTTATCCAATATCCCTAAGTAAATTCGATGGAATGATATTAAGACTTCAATGTAATGGTTAATATCTGACTGTACACTCAAATAAATTGCAATTACTCCGATATTTATCATACTAAAGCAAAATATATATATATTCACTTCACACTTCAATCGTGAGGCTCTATAATTTAAGATTCATTACATTCAGCTAATTCTCAGATAAGTAATTGGAAGAAGTTGTTCTTATATTTTTTCAAAAGTACAAAATGCATTTGATAAATTCATTGTATATTTAGCTCTGAATATGTCTGACACAAAGTTCTTTATACATAATTATTTATAATTATAATGAAAAGGGATATTTTTGTAACGTTATCATATTATAATATGGAATTAGGACGCAAAAACAGCACTTAACTTAATTTGATTGGATTGAAAGGAAAAAGAGCGCATTTGTACTAACTTTTATTTGACAAATAAAAAGTATCCGTTACAAATAATTGTAAACTGTATATCTTATACAGTACACACATCGTGATACGAACGAGTGTATAGCGCTCACTTTCTCTCTCTCCCTCTCTCTCCCACTTATAATCATAGTGCTCTCACGTTTTTACCTTCCAAAAACCCGATTCTCTTTCTCTCTGTAATAATCGATTTATATATATATATCTGGCATTAATATATTTCCTCCATGCTCTCGGACATGCACTCTCTCGCGTTACATTCGCACACACACACGCGTGCTTACGTGCCTCTCTCGTCGTATAGTGTGAAACGGATTACATCTAACAAGTGTGTTAAAAGAAAAATGCATACACGCGGACGAAGCTTCACGCGGGACAATTTTGATTCAGTTTCTCTCGTTTACGGGGTCGCACGCCTGTCTAAATTTCCAAAAAAAAAAAGATTCGCTGAAAAAAAAGATTCCTATGTAAACTTTGGCGGACCGAGGCGATTCCGCAAAACTGTTCACAGATCGATAATCCTGACGTTTTTTCTTCTGCATTGAAATCATTAAAATGATTAATATTAGTCAATCTAACTCTCCAAAGAATACAAAATAAATACATAATGTAACACAACGCGTTTCAGAGGAGAAAAAAAATTCAGATCTCTCTCTCTCTCTCTCTTTCTCGGTATTCTGAACCCGAATATGAACAATGATACAGTGTACGAACTAAAAAATAACTATTATAAAAAAATAAGGAAATCTCATTGTGAAAAATCGCAGCAGTTTCTTCTGTGAACAGTCGATCGAAATCCGTTGCTGTAAAAAATATGGGACATTTTTAAATCTATGTAAGACTCATCGCACGCACAGATTTACATCCGCACGTGACGAATCACGTGTTTAGCGGTCGGTACGCTGTCATCTATAACGGACAGTATGCAGTCAAGATGCTTAAAAATGCCCTTTTGTAGGTACCCCGGTAAAAGAAGGGAAGGAAAGGGGGGGGGGGAGGGAGGGGAAGGAGTAATGACTGGACTACTGATCAGATTAAATGTATTCAGGGATTCAAGGAGAGAGAGGAAAGGGTGATATTATGAATTAACGCGGGGTCGGCCATCGGTAACGGGAAAACTAGAAACGGCGATCATAACGTTAGATTGACCATAGCTTCTTTTATCAAGGTCAAGGGTTATACAGTCCGGCATGCGTCATGATAATCATAACTCTTCGAGAATTAAATTCATTATTCTCCGGGGCGGTTCTTCAATCACGATCGCTCGAACGGCTGCAGTATATAACGCTTTTTTAGTACAATTTAATTGCACTTGGAAAAAATTACCTATACGGCCGCTATTTGTTAAAAAATACAATCGCTCGAGCAGAGTTGCGTTTCACAAGATAGTGCTATTGCTACGTTAAAAGTATGTATTTACAGGTCATGTTATACGTCGAATTCGGCGTATGTTACTTTTGAGACTGTAGTTGTCATATCTTGGTGTGAAGTTTCGAATCGAAGATTTTACACATATTGACGAGGGTGATCGTGATAAAGGATCCCTAGCTGCAATATAATTAACGGCAACAGCGTCGTGGCTTCGTTTCGATAATCTACATCTCACGTTCTCTCGTGTAAGAGAGGCGTTCTCTGTACAATATATAATAGAAAAATAACTATAGAGGCGAATGAGTAACAAACTGAAAAATATGCTTCATTTGAGTCATCGTCAGAAAGTAATTCGGACATGATAACATCATTTTTTACCGAAATATATTATACAACTAATACACAACAGACTTCGTTGCAGATTCACTATCGATTTCATTGTCCCCTAAACCGTTTGGTTTCCTTTTCGCCGATGGTGCCCCCTTATATTTACTCTTACATGTCTCTTCGTTAAGCCTAATTACTTTTACTAATTATAACACTAAGAACGCAGTTTATGCATCCCCTATAGATAAAGGTATAATTAGTACAGATTTAGGGTGGGATATAATAACGTAAAAGATATCCTTATCAATAAATTGTATGATAATAATAATCAATATATAGTAACTACAATAATATATAATAATGCAACAGCAGAGAAACGGTGTATGCGGCAATTAAGGAAGGGGAAAGGATGTTAGTGGATCTTATGTACAGTTTTTTTTCGCGATATATTTTTGTTACTTCTTTTCTCTTGCAAATATATTTGCCTAGTGTGAAATCTTTTTTTCTCTCTCTCTTTCTCTCTCGTTCTTCGTCGCTGTCTCGATCGAATCTCTTCGCTCTTTCGACACTGTTGCCCTCGCATTCACTCTATGTGCATTTACTCATACATTTCAATAGAGAAGATTAAAGTTTGTAAAAAATTTATCAAAAAGCTGGAAAAAAACGTAAGGGGAAAAAAGTGTGCGTTGTCAAGTTTCGATGCTCAGGAGTCGCTTACGCGTATAAACGGTTTCAAATTGGCTGTTTCGCGCCAGCGTCTCGATTATTCGTTGACACACTATATAGTTCGAAATTAAAACGTTAATTCCATCGGATGAAAGGGAACAAGATCTAACGATAATTTAAAAAAAAAAAAAAAGAGAGAAAAAGAGGGAGATACGATGTCTCGACGTAAAAGCTCGCGCTATTACAGTAGAGAAGGGATCATTCTTTGGATTTCTCTTTCAAGCGATAAATACGTTTTCTCGGGAATGCTAACATCGGGGAACACGATGCGATTGCTCGCCAGTTTGAAACCCCTCCCGCTGTCACATCGACAGGGTATGTGTATGTGCCTCGGACACGATATCAATAAGAGAGTTCTATACTAAAAAAAAGGCCGACATCGAAAATGTTAGCGGTACTCGATTCGTAGATCAATTTACTTTGCAGGCTGCGATGGGCGGCTACCATCCTTGAGAATAGTATCTCGCTACATCAAGGTCACGTTAGCATAGACCATTAAGCGTTTCTCTTCCTGGGAGAGGGTGATTCACGTGTGGTGTATTTGTATATGTATAAATTCTACAGATCATCCTCCTGCGCACAGCGCTCTGCCGGAAATTGTTTCCGTGGGTGCACGTCAGCATGTGTACTTGTTTCAGTTTCCACTTTCTCAGCGTTTACATGTTTACCCAAGAAATATTTCTAAAAAAAAATTACAAAAAAACGCATCTTTGGCTCCCCCTCCCCCGAATGCACCCATGGCTTAGTAATGATCTGCATTCTCGTGTACGCTGAAACAGAAAAAGTAACGAAATTTTCGTTTAGTCGAAGGCCGACGAGAAGATCAGAATTTGAAAGAATAGGAAGAAAGATGAAGGAATTAGAATGATATATACGTAGCATATATTTCTTTTTTCTGATATATTAATTTCTAGAATTTTTTTTCCCTAAGAGCTATTTTCTGAAGATGTTTTCATAGACGATTAAATAAAAATGCAAAAGACAAGAATGCAAGCATCTCACGCGTTGCGCAAGTTGAGATTAAACAATATTGATATGAAAAGCCTTAATTTAATGATATCTGAGCGATGCGATCTCGATACTATAAACATACAGCGAATAATGACGTAGTGATAATAGTGCTCGAAGTTTCAATCATATTAATATACGTCAAGAATGGAAATTAATTATGTTAAGTTATCAGAAAACCGGGATGGTTCGGACGTGAATAAAGTGTTATACATCACTTCTTCATAGCCACTACTCGATAATTATATAAGCACATTTGTTATAAAAGGCGCTACTTTTAGTCGAGCGAAATTACGGCGCGTCGATGAGCAAACGAGGCGTAGCGGGGATGATGTTAGTTCCGAAAGCAGATCTCGGGGGAGGCGACGTTCGTAAGCGCCTTTGTAGGATGATTAGTGATTCCTTGTTACATCGAAAGTAGAACAACAAAATCACTAGTCTTCCATACAACGGTGCTCCATTTTCCCTCATGCTGGGCTAGAGACTCTCTAGCGCGTCGTTCTCCTTTCTTCGTTCGTTTCTCTCCGTCTCGATTCCTCCTCCACCATTGCAAGTTTGTTACATTCGCCTCAGTTCGTTTGGTTAATCGGATTGTGTTAGTTCCTAGAGGTGAGATGAGATGACCCGATGACGGCAATGCCGGTTATAAGCGAGCGGATGAAGTACGAAGAATCGTGCGAGAACGGCAGAGGAGAGTACTCCGATCGGACACGCCATATAAAATCGAAGAGTTTGAATATCACGACGTATATCATTCACAGACTAATTATATTTTTTTAAATTATTTATATTTGTCGAGATTCAAGATAATTATATACGTGGATTCTGTTCCTTTTCTTCGATTTTATTTTAACAATATTTTCTTTATTATTATCAAAAATTGTGTGCAAAGTTTCGCAAAATCATAGCGAAATAGCGACGCATAACAATATGTATTACAATATCATTTATCATAAACTTTTATATCGCAGTTTTTATCACGTAATTAGAAGGACGGTATACGTTTAAATGTGTTAAATATCGATACCTCATAATGTATTCTCTCATTTTTATTTAGCAGCGTTATTTGACAGTAAATGTTTGATTTCAAGTTTTGCCAATATAATATAAGGATAGCGTTTAATGTTAATATGAAATGAAAAGCGAATGCCTATGTTTAGCATTAAGTATATAATAAGAACATACGTCGTAATAATTACCTCTGCTGTAGCAGGTACTGGGCCATTTGTATCTGACTGGGAATCCCGGTAATAGTAATGATACGATCGTTACTGCCAGGCAGTGGCTCATCTATAGTTATTCCGGCACCACTGTCGGACCTGATTTTTCTGATTCGCGCACCGCCTTTGCCAATTATGGCTCCAGCCAACTGCAAACAAGAACAAAATTTTATAAATCAGCTCTCTCACACTTCAACATGTAGCCTAAGAGCAAGTACAATTTAATCTAAAACATCATAATCATTGTTAAATATTTTTTTCATCGAGAATATAGATAAAATACGATAAGTATTAGCTTAATCAACTTACGTCTTTGGGAATGGTGACTTGTGTACTGGTCTTGTTTCCGCTCATGTTGCCCTGGTTGCCTTGATTGTTTCCACCTATAGGTGGGCCACCACTCATCCCCAAGTTACCGCCGCCACCTAGGCCATTAGGCGCGCCTCCTTGCATACCCCATCCATCACCTGTGACAAAAGAAACATTAATGGACTCGTATTTCACTGGTATGCGCGGATTCTCAAATATATATGATATTTTGATGACATACGACGATTTAACGGAATATTCGTCATCCGTATCTTATCAGCATTTTAATCTCCAACGGTATTTTAATATTTTCTCTCGCGATTAAAAATATTTTTCTTCCCGAATCATCGGTTAAAACGCTAAAAATCAAGATGGTTCTTTGATCATCGCCGCGCGCTTCGACGGGTCATCAATAAAAAAGATTCCTCCTCACCATTGTAATTTCCGCTCGCGTAGGGTGGCGGTCCGCCTCGGTTTCCACCATATCCTCCACCGCCGGCGCGGCCGCCGTCGTAACCGCCTCCGCCACCGCTGTTGCCTACGCGGGAATTACCGCCGTATCCACGATCCGGCGGGCCACCGGACATTCCTCCTCCGCCGCTATTGCCGCGTGGACCGCCTCTCGCTGGCGGCGGAAAGCCGCGGTTCATGTCACCAGGACCGCTGCCGCGATTGTCGCGTCTGGGTGGCATTCCGCTGCCAGCGTTACCTCCGGCGCCAGCGCCATTGCCGCCGCCGCCGCCGCCGCCTCCACCGCCGGCACCGCGACCACCAGGCCCGCCGAATCCACCGACCTTGCCCTGATTACCATCGGCGCTGCCATAGCCGCCGTAATCGTCGGCGTAATAATCGTCAAAGTTGTGCGGGTCGTAAGGGTTGTTCACACCCTTCAATGGTGACTGGAAAATAAAAATGCGACGTTATTCTTCTTTCTTGGTAATCGATTATAGACATGCAAATAAAGCGAAAACGTTCCATAAAAACTTAGAGAAATTTTTTTTTTTTTTTTTTTTTTAAACGTTATCTCTAGATTAGAGTAACATGTATAAACGGAATATCGAGACACTTTGTATGCGTAGTACAAGGATACGAAACAAATCATTCGCGCCTAACAAAAAAAATCGCATTCGCTCGTACGTGCAGGATGTAGCGGATGTAACCGCTCGATTTATAGGAAAGTCATGATCTCTATACTTACTGTCTTAATGGTGGCGATCAATTCGCGTATGCATTCGATGCACGTCGTGGGTTTCCCACAGATGCTGATGAGGCGATCCGTGCTGCGGGGGCAGGTGTTGGAATAGATCTTGATCCTGGCTCCGGTTTTCTGGAACATAAAAGATATTCGAGCGCGTTAGACGACGTTGTACGACAGCCACTCAAGGATCGGGATAAATTCCGGAGAACTTTTCGCGTATCGATTTGCATCGAGAGGAGGGAATTGATACCGAGAACTTCCATCATTGTCGGAAAGTTGAAAGAATTCGAGTAGATAACGGTTTTACAATAAAGTTTACGCTTATTCTGGAATCTGGATGCGGATAACGCGCATATATCAAAGAATTCTTTTACATACGATTCTCTAGATTATGCTTGATTTATGCTTCCGTCTTTTCCGCCATTAATTGACAATTATGTGATCTCAGCTGATATAGTAATAGCTCAACGAGCTCGTCGCGCTCTTTTCTTTTAATTACACGCCAATGTAACGTGAATCGTGCGAATGCGATAACTCGAGTCTGTCTACTTTTTCGAGTCTACAACTCTCACTCACCCCCAGTTAACGATCTAACAATGCTCGAATGTTTTCGTCCTCGCTACGCTAATCTGCACCCCGTTCTTTTTGCCGCAGAGACTTCTAAGTAATACCTCGAGACGACAATGGTCAGATCGCGTGCTGATAGTCGCTTAACAGTCTACCTAACAGTAGAGACCACTTTCTCAGATCGTGAACACGCTACGTCGAGACGGCTAAGTGCAGCACGTCGGGTGATTCCTCAAATCTTTCTCCGGCTAGTTTCGACTTGTCGTCCGCGTCATAAAAAGTAAAAAGAAAAAAAAAGTCGGCGACCGTAAAACTTTCAAAGATAACGGGCGTTATCAAATGTTGCGTTGCCGTTACACGAAAGTACATTTATACAACCACGGGACGATGAAACCGATAGACAATGACGTACGTATATACAGGCTGGACATCCGGAGATGCGGCTTTGATGCGAATAACGCAAAAGCGAAAAATTGCCGATAATATCGACAGCTGTGTGCACAAACGCGAAATATCCAAAACAGATAACAATCTAGTTCGCGTGTATGTACACAAAGTGTGTCCGGCAACCATTGGTATTGTGCGGAGAAATCGCGCCGTTTAATTACGCAGATCAAAGCAATTCCCCCCCCCTCTCTCTCTCTCTCTCTTTCCTCCTACCTGAATCCCCTACCAATCTCGTACAGGTCCATTCAAACGATGTTTCCGATGCAGACGTTTGGTAACAGGGATGCCTGGATGCGGCGTTAATTCCGAAGTGATAGAGACTCGAGAGAAGGATATACGTATACATATATAAAGGTAGATGAAGAAAGAGAGAAAACAAATGCAATTTATACTCTGGCAGTTTAATCGTCTCAGTTTCACGAGGCAAGAAATTGCATGTGTTTTTTTTCGAGAAAGCGAAGGCAAGACAACATCCGCTTTATTTCAGTGAAAATAAAGATCGACGATATCTGATTGCTGGCGAATGAATGGCAAACGAGGAGAAATATCGCTCGGATATGCCTATAATTAGTCAATGGAATTTAAATGCTTAAGAGAAATAAAAAAAAGTCTTGTGATGTCACAAGATACAATAGTTTTTTATACAATAGTTTTTTGTCTCGAATTTTGTCGCTGTCGAGATTCGAAAAAAAAAATCGATAAAACTACATGCACCAATGTTTACGATACTCGCGCCTTCGGCGTATAAATATGATTTTAATCAAATTAATTAATTCAGACGATACGCGTGCATCAGCCAGATCAATCTCTCGGCGTGATAGAAATGGAAATAAATAGAGATCTTTACATGCGCGATAGAATCATTTAATGGATTGGTAAATTGATTGAATTGTATTTTCGCAGCATTATTCTTTGATAGGGTCACGTTTGCATTCCATTTCCTTTTTCATTTCAATTCGCGAGTATATCGTGACATTAAGTTTTCATTAACTAACCAGAAATGTATCTCTCGAGCTTACGAGTAATAAGAATCTTATTTATATACCGTAATGCCAAAGTAAGATTTATAAGGGAGGAGCTGGCAACGCAACTTTGATAATTAATTGACGAAGCTCGAGAGAAAGAAAAATAAAAGACGAAAATGAAAGCTTCTCGTTGTAGTGCTTCTTGACTCGCGTTTCTCGCGAACAAGGGGTCTCGGAGAATTTTCGAAAGAAACTTCCGCTCGCCTGGGGCCCGAACTTCCATCCTTTGACATTCGATATCGGTAGACTTGAAAAGAACAACGTGGATCGATTGTCCTTTGAAAGAGGCAATGTGTTGTAAATATAGCAACGTAAGTTATATCATTGAAGAGAGTGTGCGCTTCGAGAGATTTTGAGATTGCTTTTGTGTGACGGTAGGAGATTATCTTTCGGACGAACGCGTTACATGAACGATACATTGTACGCAAATACCGATAACACGAAACGTCTGACAGGAAATTCTCTATAATCGATCTCACGATTGTTCAGAAATGCGCTGTAGCTGTGTATAGATTTTCAATTTTCCAAGAGTTTCAGGACTTTCGAAACTTTCCGGGACAAAACGATCGCGGGACTTTCTCCGCGAGTTGAATTTTCTTGAATATTCAAGAGTCGAAGATAATTAATGGTTTCCCGAAGTTTCAAGGTCGCGAACTTGAAATAATGCCATCCCACGTACGTTAAACTTCGACATTTATATTTATACAGCATAATGAGAAAGCGCGCTAATTTTTAGAAAGATAACTTTTATATCACATTCATATTAAAATTCAAATTTAAAAAAATATATAAGAGAAAACTAATAAAACACATATTTGCATAAAATGTGCGAGTAGAGATAAGAAAATTTTTTACAGAAACGAAAATGAAGGATGCGGATAGTTTTAATAGGCTTATGGCAATTCGGCGCGAATACATCCGAAGGACTTCGAAGTCCTCGAAGTCCTGGCGGGATAACCATAGGGAAACACGGCTTTGTGAGAATAAGCTGCATTGCGCCCAAATACGCATTTGCTTAACAGTCCTCCGCCACAGTGGCATCCGTGGCAGAAGTCTGGAGTTTGCAAACTTCCACGGTATTACGAGCGGGGCGTGATGAACTAATCTAAACATGAATCGCTCTATTCAATTCAATGCGACGAACTTCTATCCCTGCGGTAAGTTGCCTGCCGCTAAAACTGCGCTTACCTAAACGCTAAACCCGTCAACAATATCGCTCGATACTAATTTCGACATTTGTGTCAACTATACGCAGCATACGAGTTAACGATCTCGGATATTATATTCGATATTCCTGTTCTACTTTATTTTTTTTTTTTTTTTTTTTGTATTTCCTGTCTGTGATCATTATTTATATGTTTTTCTTTAACGAAGAATTTTCATTCGTTGCTAATTGTCTCAGAGGCAAAACATATTTAAATGAAACACATTTAAATATAGATAGAAAATTTTGCAATTAATCTAATCATGAAAAGAGTCAAAAATAATATTCTAACTAAAATGGTTTTTGCAAGATGATAGTAAAATAATGATATATTTAATAACGTGAAAAAATTACGTTTCCATAAGAAGCAAGTATGCATATTCGACTATCGCGACATTATCATCTATTATGTGAATATTGCGGCATCATTATTGGTCGAATAAAGAATGTACCTAATGCATTTTCATGAGATCGTGCTGCTTACGTACGTGAATCTACACATCGATGCCGCAGAAATCGTCGGGAAAGAGAGCCATCCGTTGGCTTGATTACTATCACAGTGACTGCGCAGTGATATATTTCAACGTCCAAGACGTATACGAAAACGTGTCGCTATTATATCGCAACACAATCGTTTCTCTCGAGATTTCTTCCTTAGAATCAGGTGAGCTCCGATACAAATTCTTTATGTGACTGTGACCTATGTAAATATTGAAAACTCAGACGCGCGAACTCCATCTCGGGTTAAATGAAGCGAGACCCTCCGTTTTACAAATCGACGTAGCATCATCGCCAAAATATTGTAGAGTTCTAAACTTTCTCAATTGTTTTCGGTTGAATTGTTCAATATTCCACGGTTCGTACATCTAAATAAGTAGATTAAAATTTATATTCCTCAATATCGCAAACTGTGATAGACTAATCACAGAACTTTTGACGGATACTTTTATCCGCATACACTCAAACGAATAACAGCGATTAATATCATATTAATAAAAAGCAAGAGAATTGCAACGGCCTGCTCTACATGATAGAAATATGAACGAAGAGATAAAAATTATAAAATAAATAAGGCGCGACCGCTCGATATCGCGTGAGTGCGTGTTTTGTCGATAATATGTTTAATGCTAAAAAAAACATGCGTGAAAGTTAAGTACGAGAAACCCGTCTGCCGCCATCGACATCCGCGAGGTGAAAAGAAACGAAGCCACTGGCCGGAGCAGTGACTCCGCGAACGCGCGAGGAGACAAAGCGACGTAGCGCGACCCGGCCCGTCGAGAAACTCACCTTTGTCCGGCATACTCCGGCCTGTTTTCCCTTTCAAAGTGCCATTCAAAGCACACGATCCGATCAAGATCGCGGACGTCGAAATAGATCGCGCGCGCGCGCACGTGCGTTGTTCCAAGGTGAAGCAGAGCGAAGGAACTTTTATGTAAAAGTGATATTCTACGGTAAAAAGCAGTTCGATTATTACTCGAAAAAAACGCAGTTAAATGTAAAAAACAGAGTACAAGAGTATTTTTCATTGTCGAACTTTTTCATAAGTGTTTTTATTTTTCTTTGCAACCTTTTTCCTCAGCCTTGAACCACGATGAATAAATATACGATCGACGAAGTTGCTCTGCACGATCATAGTCAGGATCTGTGGATAATAATACATGGAAGTGTCTATAATCTCACGTCGTTCCTGACGGAACATCCTGGCGGCGAAGAGGTATTGCTGGGATTAGCAGGACAAGATGGAACAGAATGTTTCGATAGCATCGGTCATTCTGACGAGGCGAAACAACTTCGAGAAAAATATAAAATTGGAGAAGTAACGAATCAGGGAAGCGCAGTTCAATCGAAGACAACTAGTGCAGATGAACAGATAACAGGTTATTTTCTACTTCAATTGTATTCCTAATCATACAAAAATCTATAGATTTAATATCAGTATTTTATAGATAAAATATATCAGATTTTTGTTCTTAACGATTATTTATTAAATTGCCAGTTTTCTAAAAATGAATTTATATGTATTTATATTTTTGTCTGTATCTTCTCTCAAAAGAATATTTTGACGTGATTACGATAAAATGATAAATAATGTACGTTAACAATCCAACAACTGTTATAAAGACAGTTATTACAATAATTTTATTGCTGCCCTAATGAAAGTAATAGACATAAAAGTCGTTCGTCTCTCAATATCACTATGGTTTAAAAAATATTTTCTTCTTTAAGGAGATATAACAGAACCAAAGATAGACGACTACGACGACTCCGATCATCAGTATCAAGCACAAACGAAACAAAAGTCTTCGCTTCAAGGGTTCATTTACTCAATTGCTATCGCAATTTATGCTTTTATATTCTACTATTACTATCAAAATATGTAATTTGAAACGTTTCACGTGCTATGTACACAATACAGATAGTTAATTTTAGCAAAATTCTACGCAAAATGCAATGTTATATGAAATTTGTTCCATCAAAAATAAATTTGTTAGGCTTTTTAAATTTTGTTTCTCTTGTTTATTGTTAAGTTTTTCAAGTAATTTATTATCTTTATAGAGCGATATAAAACTGTATCTCTTAAACTCTGCGTTGAAAGAGATATGCGTTTATATTGCAAAGTTAAACAATTATTTTCGTGATACTCTGACGAAAGATCATTAAACTAAAATTATATAATTCGGATGAACATACTTGTGTGTCTGCTCATAATAATTTTACATATTAAAGTAGAAAGTTCCTTATTGCTGTGTTTCTATAATTAAATTTATACGTTATAATGTAACCTGTAACGAAGCGGCCGCTGAAAAAATATATTCGAACGGTTCGACAAAAATCCGATACATTTTATGTAACTCTTTTCATTTTAGTTTCTAATTTTGACACACGCTTATATAAGCAATATTTAAATTTATGTTTGAAATGTACGTCCTGGAAAAAAAATATTAGTATATTATCTAAAATTCATCGTGTATCAGTAATAAATATTTATTATATATTGCAGGAAAACTGCTATCTTATCGCATAAGAAAATACCGAATGTGTGTATACGTGTGTAAGAGAAAAAAACATTTTGTTGATAGTAATAAACGGTATATAACCACGTTACTATTATTGGCTAAAAATATTTGTCGCAGAAAATTTAATAAATATATCAATATATCTTTTCTACGTATACACATATTGCGAAATTGTGTGTCTCTGGTGAATGGACATTTCGTCGACCAACTCTACTATCGTGCTTATCTTCCTGCAACATGCATGCGGATAAATAGTCGCGGCGTCACCGTGACTAGACGCGTTTGCATATGAATCGAACGTCATGCTACATAATAATACGCGAGTCCACAAGAATAGAAATGATACGAGCCCGATAAAAAAATTCTAAGGAAATATAATTTATTATTCTTATATATTACATGCTTTCGAATTTTAATAGAAGTTTCGAATGATTTCATATTCTAATCGCGGCTATATATTATCGCGATGGATAGCTAGAGATAATTACGTAATTATATAATAAATAATATATTTTTCAATCTTTGCACTGACCATATGGTCCATCAGATTCAACATGACATGAATGTATTTTTACTCATTAGTTTCATCTATCTGAATGCCATTACGAATTTTCTGATAAAAAATATCCTTCTCGACCTAGTTTGTGAGAGCTCTATGAATGATAAAATATAATTATTCGTTTGAAAATAATACGAATAAAATATACTGATAAAATTTACTGATATTTCTAAATATTTTACACAGGCGTTAATATGTCAAACTAAATTGATAAATTTGATTTGGCGGAGTTGCTTTATCAACGAATAATCTAGAGGATTATACAAACACAAGAATGGATTCACACTATGAAGAATAAAGTCATTTTATGATATATATTACGTACACTTTATCAATGCCATTCCTATATGAATGCTGCACAAATACATATATGTATAGTACTATACAATCAGCAGGCATTCGTGATTGGAGCCATTTGATATCGAAAACCTTCTGTGAAATAGGATTCTGATACACCATAATTATTCAAAATTTCTTTATCAGGTCTCGTTATGAAGAACGAAAGGAGAAAGAGAGAGAGAGAGAGAGAGAGAAACATGTGACAAATAATAATTATAACTTTTCCGGCGCCGTTTTCTCTCAAATCACATATTTTTACGCAGTAAACTTGTACCCAGGGAACATTGACTGTGATCGAAGATCTACTTACAGTAGAATCAGCGTAAGAATGATTATACGGTTGGCAACGCTGCTATCTGATAACAACGATGTAGTGGGGCTTAACCCATGACGTGGCGTATACGAAGAGGGGATCATAAAGTTACATGGTCAACAAGTTAGATTCCACAGTGTTTATGCAAGTGCGACTCGGTGCAGAAGCTCGTGGAGCGACATCATCGACAGCGGAGATCAACTCATATCTGCCGATAACGGTGTCTCGATAACGCCTGATTCCGTTCTTCCTCCAGAAAGGTCGATTTTTATCCGCGAGAGCGAAGCAAGTGGAGGTATGTTCGAAGCGATCAACGAATTCTGTCCCGCGAACTCGCTTGGAGGACGAGCTCCTCCTCGCCGAGGGATGATTCGACACGACCGGTTCGTTTCAAGGGAAAGTACGTTAGAGGGATCTTATCGATCCACAATGCCACTTCTCGAATTCGTATCTTGTTTGTTCGGTAGAGATATCTCTCGACGATGATGATCTCTCCACTCGCAGGCCAATTGTTTACACTCGAGACGTGTTTGAAATTTCGAATCGGTATTTCATCGCGAAAACATGAAGTTTCGTAAACAAAGTCATCCAACTGCCGGATCGGACAAAGTTTAATTATATTGTGACGAGAGGAGAACATTTCTCGAACTGTACGCGAACAACTGAGATTACGATTGATCCGTGATTCTTCAAAATTATACATTAATCTCTTCTTCGATAAAATACGAAAAATAAAAACATAACTTTTCTCAGAAAATCTTTTGGGAATAAAGTTTTCATTGGTAAAAATCTCTTTGCTCAATCTTTTCCTATACTCTTTGCGTATTAGGAAATTATTCAAAACGCCCAGATGTCCACATTTCAGAGAAAACTGTATTAGTATAATAGTGGCATATTAGCATATTAGTCCTAAAACCTTGAGCCTAACATGGAATACTTGAAACTTCGATTTAGAAATCGAGATTACGTTATTACGATAAAACAGTGCTCGAATAAATATCTCGGAATGATAAATAACAAAAATGGATATTCAATTGATCATCTTGTTAATATCCATAGATGTATCGATTGCGTGTCAAACAAGTTTTGCCCCTTATTATCTGGTACTTAATAAAGTAATTCGCCGAGTCACTTATAGAAACGTCATTAAAACGTTGTATTATATTCCACGAGATCAGTCGAAAAACAGTCTTATTGCGCGCGGTCTGCTATAAAATAACTGAGGTAGTCTCTCTAGCGCTCGTTACGCAATCAGTCTCTACTGACCTCGGCTTGATTATATCAGACAGCTCATTTTTCATAAACGCCATGAAGCGCATGCATGACATTCTGGAATTATATATTGCCAATCGTAATGTGTATATTTATACAATCGCGCTTTAACTTGTTGAGACTGAGACTTGTTACACGTGTCGAGTTATTTAATAAAATTCAAGAGTATTATATAGAGAATCGTAGTAGATAATCTCTCGTAGATAATCGATTACATTCGCTACATTTTACACGAGACAAAATAATAAATGTATTTCAAGTCTTGCTCTTCATGTCGACATAGTCAATAGTCCTAATACTCCTTTTCATTTTAGGCCGATTGTACGAAGATAAAATAGCACGAAACGTCAACGAGACATGGCGAAAGAGAGGCAATTCACGAGAAGCGAAATCGAGCAGAATGACGAGAAGGACACTGTACTGATCATCTTGCACGACAAAGTATACAATGTTTACAACTTCCTCAACGAGCATCCCGGCGGCGAGGAAGTCCTGTTCGATCACAAAGGCAAAGATGGCTCCGAGGACTTTGACGATGTCGGGCATTCGAACGATGCTATGATGCTGATGAAGCAGTACCAGGTTGGCATGCTCGTCGAATCGGATAGGACGAATCAATCGCCGAAGCAGGGCTGGGTGACGGGATACGGCTTGAAAGAGACAGCTCACATGGAGAGATCCGGCATACCCTTCTACTTGCTCATAGGTGGAATCGCGCTCGCAATGACCATAATATTTTATTCTTTTTAAACAATCGTCTTCGTTGGATAATTGTACGCAACGCGAGAATGATGTGAACGTGTGGATAGTGTGATAAAACGATGCACAGAATGTAGGAACATTCTCACATTATTTTAATGCCATTATGTTTTCGAGAATACGTATCTCTAACAATAAGTAATTAATTTTGTTTTGATGGGAGAGGTTTTATTTTGTACACTTGTATTTCTCAAAGCGGTTAATGTTCGAATGATAATTTCAATATACAATATATACAATATTTATAAATGAAGGTATATAATTAATTACTAAAAATATGAAAGGACTATCGATTTTTGTAAAACATTTTTTTATTAAAATTAGAACATATTCGCCAATTTATTGGATTAACTTTAATCATCAAATTAAACATTTCCTTACGTAAATTGCCAAGTTAAAACAAGTTTTATCTGACGTCTTATCGAACTAATTTTTACTGCTGTGTAAGCAAGTTGCTTAAGTTAAAACAGTTTACTTTATATGCAAATCGGACAAATTAAAGAAACAGTCATTATATAACAATGATATGATGAATAAACAATTATATACAATGTCGACGCTGCAATAAAAACGAAAAAACCAAACTGATGGAAAAAAAGAGAGAGAAACAGAAATAGGGAGAGTATGTCAAGAGAATATGAGAATATGGAATGTTCGACTCTCGAAATTGGAGAAAAATATCGGGACATAGCAAAGTATATAATTATAGATATCAGGAAACTTATATACGCACAAATTGTTTTGAAAAATTTCTGAAAACCAAATATATATAAATTCTTTATATGATTTTGAATTTTCTATAAAACTACAAATTTAATATTTGAAGCATTGAAAAAATATCAATTTTAATAAAAAATGTATATATAAAGAGCTAAAGAGATAATTTAGTGACTGTTGAGAAAATATTTGATAACTCGTATCAATTCAATAGATAGCCTTAGAAATCGTCTATGCAGCCTTTTTTAAAGAAATGTGTTATCTATGAATCCAAGATAAGATTATTGCTTTTATCTTAAGTTTATCTAATTAAAATGTATCGACTTTGCTTCGTATTTACTTTGTGGATAACGAAAAATAAGAATTTAATCTATGCGTATCGCATGTTTCGCATTATTTATATCGCATTTTACTTGTTAATGATAAATATCGTTAACATTATCAATTTTCAAATACAATTTTTTTTTTAAACCTAAATTTTTTTAAGCATAAATTTTCGTCACAATATGCTGTTCCACGCCGTATGTTCACTGCTGGGTATTTCTGTGAATTATTGCAAAACGATACGCTAAAAAATGAAATCTGGAAATTTTACAATCCAGAGCGCACATTCTTTTCTATTTGATTATCCACAAGGGAAGATACGAATAAATGAATTGCGCGCAACAATGATAAATAACTAATTGAGAAAGTTAAAAATATTAATGAAGAAGGAGAAAACCACGAGTCAGCTAGTGTTAACGGAAGCGTAAGAATTTAACAACACAACATCTGAAATTAAGGAAAAACGAAAAACACGAGATGATCAATAGAATTCATTCGAGAGTAAATGATACCTTTGCAAGTTGATGAACAAACATCATCCTGCCGAATTGTACTATGTGAAGTAGTAATTTTGATATTTACCTACACATACATTATATCCGAGAAGTATTGATTTTATTTATAAAGACCTTGCATGAGAGCTACTATTCAAACAAGAGTTTTTACCGTGAATCGCCGATAATTTTTATACTAACATCAATGCTAATCGTAACATTGGACGGTCTATTTATTCCTGGACGTATCGAAAATTTACGGGTCCATCAGTCCATCGTGTTTCGGACAAATGATAGAAAGTGGTCGCCACGTTCGACTTGTCCAGTCAACGTCGTCGCATGCGCTGGAACTCGCATGGGAATAGAAGGCGTGAATAAGAAGGGGAAGTTACCGCGATGACATGTGTGGAAAACCGCATATCCTTCCTGTCAACCGTCGGCCATCTGCTTTCCATATCAACTTCCGGCGCCAGTGAAAACTTTGTAATGTACCCAATCCCCCCCGGCTTCTCTCTGGGTCGCGTCGAGTTCTTCAACTCTCATAACTCTCTCTCTCTCTTTTCTCATCCCTTTCATTTCTCTCCGCGAACCCTTTGATGCTGCGCAAAGAGTGACACTCTTCTCGCATGATGAAAGCTTTGCGCGAAACACTGCATCATCGCGTGAAAACCGCGACGTTGGCATTGTCTTGTTATCTTGGTTGTGGCGTTGCGGCGCTTTGGGTATGAGAGCGTCGGATAAGCAACGCAAGCACTGTTACGAGAACAACCATACGCTAATTAAACGAGAGTAAGATCGCGTGTCCGATTTAAATAATCAAATTATCCCGTCCATCTTCAAACAATAATGAATCACACAACGTTTTCATCGTGTATCCTTAATCCAGCCAATTTGAAACGCCGATACGCCTTCTCCTTCTCGACGGCGGTAAATGATCGTTTACATTTAGAAGCCGGTGCAGAAATGCGATTTTTTTCTTATTTGCCGACCTCTCGACGCGGCTGCCGCTCTCTCTCTCTCTCTCTCTCTCTCTCTCTGCGAGAAAGAGGAAACTCGATACGATGCCTTTGAAAAAGGGATTCATGATTCCGCCGCTCTCGAACCGTTCCTTTTTCAAACGTAACTTTGAGAAAACACCCGATGCGTGTCCCAACGAGCGTAAATTTTTCAAAGGACCTGATGTGTTTGCCACTTTAAGAAACCTTACCACCGCGGTAACATACGTGACTTAAGTGAATTTCGCCCTTCGAAAGTAAAAATCTCTCCACCCTTTCATTTATTCTATCGCAGTTTCCGCGATCGTTCGACCGGCGAGTCGTTAAGTCGCCGCGCAGATTGACAGGTAGTCGACAGCTGATGCGAATAAATGACACCGCGAAACGCTCTCTGCGCTGGATGAGAAAAGCGCGAGAACACCGAGTGTTGCAAATCACCTGATCGTTTCGCCAATAGCGGAAAGAACAGAGACGAGAGTAAGAAATACGCAAAAAAAGTAAGCGGGATGATGAGGGGAGGGGGATGAGGAAAATTCTCAAATGGACCTAACGAGTTCTCGTCAGTTTCTCGGTTGCTTCTTGCCGCATTCCCAACGGCCATCCCCCTGTTTTACCCTTGCACTTGTTCCTTTCTTCCTTTCCCGGTGTGGCTCGAAAAGCAGCAATTTTTCCAATCTTTCTTTGATAAAGCGCTTTAACAGAGCATCGTAACAAGATGCTATTTTCCTCGTTGGTGACGAGGAAAATAAACTGAGGAGATGTCGGTGATAACAGGTGCATATACAGGATGGAGAAAGAGAGAAGAAGAAGAAACAAAGTACTCGGGCGCGCTCGGAATCGTCTTAAAACGTTATCCCCGCGTCGGAGATACAATAAATATTCTAGTAAACTCGTATGTGTGCCTACACGCATACGCATATACATGTCGCACAGTCGAGTCGTCCCGTCGCGATCTCGAGGACGACGATATTTCATGCGTGCGAGATGAGCGCGCGGCACGCATACGAATTTATGCGCTCAGCATTCCCGCGCCCTAAAATTGTTTTTCTCTCTCTCTCTTTCTCTTGTTTGCGAAGAGAGTTTCGCGGTTTAACATATGGTACGTGTACATCTCATATGCACATAAGAAGCACGCGAGAATCCGCCGCTGGTCCGCGATAGCGAAGAAGATGAATACGATAAAAACTTAATTGCCCGGGGAGGAATAAATAAAAGCGAAGGAGAAAAAGGGATAGCCTATCGTTCCTTCGCATGGTGCACCGTTCGCAATATCGCGAGATTAATGAGGCGGTAGAAAATTTATCGATATCCCGACCGCGTTCTCGCACCGTCGAAAAATTAGCGAATGACGTTCCACGATCGATCCGCGCTCGCGGCTCTGTTCGCTTCTGCTTGCGAGTTTTCTCAGGATATAATCGCGATGCACGCGCTGACGGAGCCGACTTGTAAGAGAAGCGGCGTTCGCTGCGAGCGAAATTGTCGGCGCGCAGGCAGATTACGAGAACCGTGTGTTTGCGAAGGAGCCCCAGCCAGCGAGACAATACACGTGGAAAACAGCGGGCGTCTCATCGCCCGAGGTAATGCTGGCAAAACTCCGAAATTTCGTTCCTGCCGTGTGGAAACTCCGTTTCGTAAAATTAGCAATATCGTTCTTGGATGGTAGTGGTGGAGGTACTATTCCCCTAGAAAATTCTTACACGCTTCATTTTTATTTTAACGCAGAGACTACCTAAAGATTGCCACTTTTCCGCGGAGTTCTCGGTAGGAAACCGAAACAGAAAATACATATTTCCGGACAGGGATTATTTTTCTTATTTTGTTAAGAAGAATAATGTAATATGTATTGTGTAAGAGAGAAGGGTAAGTTAAGCAATGGGAAGGAAATTCTAATAATATGTTTAATGTTATTATCATTATATTATTTCGCTCGTATATTTTATTCTGTAATAATATAATATTTATAGAATTCAATATTATATTATTTCGCTCGTATATTTTATTCTGTAATAATATATTTATAGAATATAATATTTTCAGCGAGAGAAAATAATATCTTTATATAATTAGGAAAAACATTTATACATATGAATATATGTATCTCTTCTCTCATTTTCTACGTTCTCATGTATCTTTTAAGATTCTCTCTCCGGGAAAAAATTAATATCGAGAACACAGCCATCTTTGTTAAGGAAAGACTACAGATTGATCAAGGAGTTCTTGATCGACGGAATCGCACGATATCTGGCGTACTCTGGTTGAGCCAACGATTACAAAATGATATCCGTTTGCATCGCAGTGAGACATGCGCGCGAGGATATACCAAACGCACGTGGAAAACAGCACGTTCGAGCGAGAATATAAGGGAGGGGGTGCGTCAACGCTCGGGGTTATGCGGACGAAACATCGATCCGCGGAAAATTAAGGCACGACCGTTAGAGCGGCGGAGTACTTATAAAGTTTTCGCAGAACTAGTGGGTAAGATGAGAAACAGGGGGGAAGAAGAGGGGGCGGTGAGAGGTCGAATAATGGGTGCAGCAATCGCGACGGCTGTGTACGCAGTTTCTCGAGGGTGTTTTAACGAACTCCAGACGGCGTCATCGCGAACGACGAGGAACGGAGAAAAACGAGTGTTTCACGAGCGTTGCGGCTGCGAGACCAAATTGTGTCGAGAGGATCGATCGGAGGATCGATGCATTTTCCTCTTTCTTTTGAAGATTTTCTATAAGTAATCTCTTCTTTAAAAATTCTACAAATACATAGAGAAAGATTCTAAATTGTTTCAATTATTCCAGGTCGTATTGTGGATAAACCGAGAAGAATTTATCGCTTTCCATACTTTACTATAACATAATTTAGAAACATTTCAACATGTAAAAGCTGAAATCTTAAAAACGTTGATAATTATTGTGAGATAATTATTATGACGAATGAACAAAATCAAAATATTTATTCATAGCATTTTCATATTTAAAGAGATTTATAGTATATTTTTTAAAAATATCATATTATTTCCGCATTACGTAAAATGTCTGAATTTCTTCGAGTATTAGTGTGTCTCGACCTTTCTTAATTTAATTAAAAGAGAGCAGTTTGTTTTCATGAGTATGCAGTGTACTTACTTTGAAATATTTTATGATCTTTTTCCTCTCTTTTCTACATAAAAATACAAATTAAAGTATATATTTTAGTTTGTAAAACACATTAAGATGTTCCGAAATTACTTTATGCCTATTATATCTATCTTGAATGTCTCGCGACCAATTCGCACTCACGACGATGATCAAAGTGAGCATCGGTCACGTGGCGGTGGCAGAGTCCGTCCGTCTCAGAAAAGTCCAAGTTCTTCTCGCGGGCAGTTTAATATCGCTAAAAGCTTTTTAATAAACAGTCTTAGAGTCCCGCGACGAGTGCAGGCCGAAATACGTGCGCGTCGCACACGTATACGCACGTTGGGCGAATCACCTCTATACGAGATTCCCGGGGAGAACAGAAGATTGGTACGTTTTGGTTGAAGAAAGGAGTGGAGAAAAGAACGGCGAGAATAAAGTGGCGCAGGATCGAGGAAGTATCGCGGATATATTCGCCTTTCGTAACGCGGCAGACGCGATATATGAAAATGTAGTCCCGGAGTGGCGGAGAAAGACGGGCGAAAAAAAAGGACATTCTCGGGAGAGTAGGAAAGGGGAGGGGGGGAGGGGGAGAACTGTTTATTTTACGGAGTGGAGCTAAGACGTACGATATTGTCCCCGACAAAGTGGCCGGGTTCTATTTTCGACTCCCTCTCCTCCCTCCCTCCCCACCTTCGACTCTCTCCCTCTCTCTTTCCTTTTTTTTTTGCTCGTACACCCTTTTCGCTGTGCGTTTTCCACGAACAGCGTAAATTTCCGCCCAAGAAAAGTACTCGCAAGCACTCGTTCGCTTATTTTTCTCTATCCCAACCTCCTCTCGCCAAGTCAGGCACGAAAATCTTATTAAGGAGATAACTCGATAATCGTGTCGTACCTCTCGAAAAACAGTGATACCGATTTAATCATCGTGATTGAAAAGTAAAAAAAAATGGCGCTTTGAATCAAATTAGCATTCAAGCGCAAGAGATAATTTCTTTTTATCGAAATGCTAGCGCAATGATAAAAGAACTCGTAGCGATACGTAAAAGATTCTCGGCATTTTAATATACTCTCTAATACGAACATCGATGTAGATTGAAGCGATAAAAAAAAAAAAAGAAATCATTGCAAAATTCCTCTCTCGACGGGGTGCGATTTGAAATTAAAATCTGACGTGCTGTCGACAGAAAGAGTGAAAGGGAGCGCCGAAATTTGCTTCTCTCGACAGACGTGGAAAGTGTACATAATAAAAGCTTCCGGATCAATTTTCTCTCGTTTTCATGAGCCTAAAAAATATGTTCTCTTCTCCATTCTCTTCTCTGCTGCGAGCAAAGAAAATATATATATATATCTACCGATATAGATGTTCACCGATAGAGATTTTGTACATAGTATGTTACGTCACATACTTTCGCATTCGATATTCCTAGAAACGGTGACGTTAATAAAATGTAATTTTCTCCGTTGAATATTGAAGTAATCTATCGATGTAAAATCGGTACTTTTATCGGCGCTTATTTCCCGTTACGATAAACTGTTGCTATATATACTGGAGCTGAAATTAAAGTCGATGACTAAATAATTTTTCTAGAACGATTTATATTTTAATATATAATTCCTATATATATATATATAGAATTTTTCGAAAATGGTTTTTAAAATTAATGATAAAATAAAAAAAAAACTGTGCTAGTTCAATCTAAATATATAGATATTTCTGTACGAGATTAAACTTTAGAATCAAAAACGAATTGAACCCCGAAGTCCTTTCGGATTCGATATAGGTATCCTGGGAATAGACCCCTCAGCGTTTCTCCTTACGAATCTAACCGATAGAAAATTTCCGCCCAAGAAAAGTACGGTGCAATGACACGCAAGCACTCGTTCGCTTATTTTTCTCTATCCCAACCTCCTCTCGCCAAGTCAGGCACGAAAATCTTATTAAGGAGATAACTCGATAATCGTGTCGTACCTCTCGAAAAACAGTGATACCGATTTAATCATCGTGATTGAAAAGTAAAAAAAAATGGCGCTTTGAATCAAATTAGCATTCAAGCGCAAGAGATAATTTCTTTTTATCGAAATGCTAGCGCAATGATAAAAGAACTCGTAGCGATACGTAAAAGATTCTCGGCATTTTAATATACTCTCTAATACGAACATCGATGTAGATTGAAGCGATAAAAAAAAAAAAAGAAATCATTGCAAAATTCCTCTCTCGACGGGGTGCGATTTGAAATTAAAATCTGACGTGCTGTCGACAGAAAGAGTGAAAGGGAGCGCCGAAATTTGCTTCTCTCGACAGACGTGGAAAGTGTACATAATAAAAGCTTCCGGATCAATTTTCTCTCGTTTTCATGAGCCTAAAAAATATGTTCTCTTCTCCATTCTCTTCTCTGCTGCGAGCAAAGAAAATATATATATATATCTACCGATATAGATGTTCACCGATAGAGATTTTGTACATAGTATGTTACGTCACATACTTTCGCATTCGATATTCCTAGAAACGGTGACGTTAATAAAATGTAATTTTCTCCGTTGAATATTGAAGTAATCTATCGATGTAAAATCGGTACTTTTATCGGCGCTTATTTCCCGTTACGATAAACTGTTGCTATATATACTGGAGCTGAAATTAAAGTCGATGACTAAATAATTTTTCTAGAACGATTTATATTTTAATATATAATTCCTATATA
>NW_021849477.1:96032-108067 GCF_003651465.1 Formica exsecta
ATATAATTCCTATATATATATATATATAGAATTTTTCGAATGGTTTTTAAAATTAATGATAAAATAAAAAAAAAACTGTGCTAGTTCAATCTAAATATATAGATATTTCTGTACGAGATTAAACTTTAGAATCAAAAACGAATTGAACCCCGAAGTCCTTTCGGATTCGATATAGGTATCCTGGGAATAGACCCCTCAGCGTTTCTCCTTACGAATCTAACCGATAGAATCGGAATATCCGATAAAGTGGCCGTTAAAGGAACAGTTTCATCCATTTTCTTAACACTTTATCTAGCGAGAGAGAGAGAAAGAGAAAGAGAAGGAGAAAACATCAGGGGTTAGCTATTTACACACGTGTCCACTTTGCACCGGACCACGTGACAATAGAGACAATACAAAACGATAAATCGATGCGGTAAAATAAACATTGATATTTGCCAATAATAAGATATATAACACTGATTGTGTCACTGATTGTCGCTGAAATGATTGAAATTCGGAGAATAGATTATGCGCAAAAATTGTAGATTTTAATCGACACTTGTATCGAGGTAAAATAAGGGAGAAAATTGAATATTATTCAACATTGTTTCGAATCTATATTACGGAAGAACAAAAATGGAAACGCGTGCCTGACAATGCGCACAGTATCTCTCTTTTTATCTTTATGTGCAAATGCAGTAAAGCAAATACTTCTTCTTCTCGACTCTTTAATTTTTTTTTAATAAGATGTGACACATTACCTGTTGCGAGCGATTTTCTTCAAACTGAACCGATAGCCTTGTTATCGATTCCTTGCTGAATTAATACGATTGGCGATTCAAATGACGCATCGACGAGATGGGTTTTTACGACGCGGCAATTGCGAAGCTATGCAATTTTCACCCGCAGTGTATGTAGATCATACATGCGGTTATAGACATACGCGGACACATCGGCTGTGCCTTCCGGACGCGACACGCACGTGTGGTTAGCACGCGACGACGAGCTACATTGTGTGAGCGCTTAATGATTAGCTAGCGAGTGGACATATGGCTTCCTCATGCTTTAATACAACGCAGCGTCTGTCTTCCGTTTATATTACGCGTGTCTTTTCTGAAAAAGAAGAACGCGAAGCACGTCTCACCCGCATAAATTTCGCGAGCGCGTGTTAATCTCCCGTTGCGTAACACGATCCATTCGTCAATTCTCGAACACAAATCGAACTAAAGCCCCGCCGTCTCTCATTGCTTTTAATAAACAGTTTATAAATCTCAGCGCGAATTCCACTTTTTCAACCCGCTTCCGCGTTTATTCGCGCAGTCTATTCTCGACGTGAACAAACAGATGAACACGCTTCCTGTACGCACTTGCATACCTACTCTTCCATCTCTGGTTAATGTTTGAAAGTTTTGTTTCCGCAATAGTAGTTTTTTTATATTTAAAGTTATAACAACGCTGGAAAGTTTTATATTAAATCATTTCAGATGCTTCATTAACAGAAAAATAAAATTTTACGTCAAAAATTTATATTTACATAAAAAACGATCACAAAGAAAATCGCTGGTATTTTTTTGTCAGTTAACCGCATTTGCTTTGACGTCGGATGCGATGAATTCGACAGTGTCATCGAGTTCGAAGACACCGAGCAAGTCTCGCAAAATTGAATTTATCTCGATCGATACGTATCGCTGGATTTTTCGCAATGCGACGTTTTCGTCGCATCCTCCCTTTTAATAAAGCATCTTTTAATTGCAGCAACGTATATAGATTTTATGAGCGCGTGATACAAAATTTATAAGAGAGATAAAATATTCACTAAATATTTTACGTCAAAAATTTATATTTACATAAAAAACGATCACAAAGAAATTAAAGTTAAGATTTAGTTAAGTCTACGGACGATAAAATAAATAAGGCTTAAGGATACGCGAGCGTCAATTAATTAACGTACCCATGATCGACGAACCTCCCGTAAGAGAACTCTGCGAAATCCTCCGTAACGTGTGCACTGAGAGAATGCGTCTCGTTGCCCGAATTAGCCGAACCGGACGAAGTAAGGAGAACCTCACGAGCGTACGAACGAACGAATACTGAAAAGTCGGCAGGGTTCGCGGATCCGTCATGCGCTCCTGGCACGATTTCGGTCGCTGTTGCGACTCCACCTCGGACTTCATTCAACCACAAAGGGGCTTCACACTCGTTTCCGCTGCGCGATGCTGCCCCCGTTAAGTCGCCCTTGGGACTACCACCCGTTACCCGAGACCAGATTGCAAATCGTCAGAATATTTGGTAAGTAGTTAAATAGGGATTTCGAAGATTTAAATTTAATAGTGCCCTTTTTTTACTTCCTTTTCTTAAACCGTTTTAATTTTTAATAAAATTTTTTCTTTTTTTAACGTAATTTATATGTGAATTTTTTATATCTATTTAAAAAACGCGTATCCCCGAAATAATCTCGTAACACGTCCATTTTTCTTACGTATCACATTCACTGTCGTTAAAATAAACTAGCGATGGCAAGCGTAACGTATAAGGCGCGACGTTAAAAGCGCATTTCTTCGGAAAGTGAAATATTGAATCAGCAACAATGTGCTGCGGCAACATTTCGAGATACGAAGAGGAAACGGAAGGTTAAGGTGGCCGCGGAGAATCGCTTGGTTTGCCGCGTCACCAACGACGAGCTTAGGGACTGGAGCTCTACACCTGGCGTGGCAGCTGCTCGGAACCGTCCGTTACCTGGTTCGACAGCACCTGTTTGGGGATTGCGTGCAGCACGGGCCTTCCAGAAGGGCCCATAGCAACACATGTTGCCCGTGAGTGCTCCCTAGCACAGTAGAACGACAATTCGGGAGAATAGAAGACTGAGAGAAAGAGAGAAAACTCAACTAGAAACCGCTTCGTTCGCCTTTCCTTTTTGCAACTTTTAATACGCGATTTGTCTTGATCAGTTATTTTC
The DNA here is from genome assembly GCF_003651465.1 of Formica exsecta. NCBI lineage: Eukaryota > Metazoa > Arthropoda > Insecta > Hymenoptera > Formicidae > Formica > Formica exsecta. Next base: position 98,971 of record NW_021849477.1, read on the forward strand.
ACCATCAAGAACATAATTTTCCTCGACAAAACGACAAGTGGGTTTTTTTAACGTATAAATTCCGCAATTGATTATCGATATAATTTTTTCTAATACTATTTCCGTTCGACTAGATGAGATATCACAGTAGAACGAGAATCCGATACGAAGTGTATCGGCACGCATCGCGTATGCCGTATCAAACGTTTTGATACTTTAATTAATCGTACAATTTAATCGAGAGTTTGAATCACAAATATTTCATAGATAGGCAAACGGGTGGTTCTTGCTACGAGAGAATCGAATATCGCGAATGTGAGTGTCGCATCTCGCTGAATATGTTTGTTATAGAAACGCTAGCAAGTTTATTTCAAACGTCTATCATATTCGTTCGCAATAACTATTCACTAAATATTTTACGAATTTTATTCTTTCAGTTTTAAGGATTTAGAAAAATCCGCGCTATAAATAAAAGGCTGAATCAAATCGATTCGATGATTCGCTCATCCGTCGTACGATGTATTTCCCGGATCTTTTCAAAGATTCAGTGTACCATCGTGTTTGCATCATACTCAGATGTGAATGCGTCTTATGTCACCGCCACGACTTTTGTCATGCATATTTCTCCTTTTCGTATCTCCTATTCTTTTCATGTTCTTCGGACATCGTTATCAAAGAGTATCCGGACCTATCAATCATTCTATTTGCGAGAACCATGAAAGGATTCTGTTTCGAAGAGGCGAGTATTACGTAACGGAGTCGTCAAAGAACGCGGCAAATTTTTAATGAAATGCACGCATTTTAAAAAATTCAATCATAAAAATCAGAGCAATTTTGTCTGTAATTTCGTTAAGCAAATATTTCTACAGTTACTTTGTCGATCAAAATTGCCGTGCTGCTACTACGCGGTTAATCAGTTTGTTGTTGAGCGAGTGCAACTCAAGGGGTTAATTAGGGATGATAACCTCGCAGCATCGCGCGCGCTTCAAAACAGTCGATGAATCCCGATCGTTCGTAATCCTCGTGCGCGAAATGTCCGTGGAAACGACAATTGTATTGACCGCGAAATAATTCGCGCGGTAAATAGAGCGCGAATTCGGTCAGTCGGCAAATTTGCGAAGAAAATTGCGATTGCCAATTTGGAATTGCGCGCGCGTTTTGACAATCTTTACCCTGTTACAAAGACCAGCCATACGACGAAGGGGATGAGGAAAATAGAATTCGGGACAATTGCGGGCGTTGCACTTGCGCGGAATAATAAACAACCCGTTCGAATCTTTATCTCTCCCGATCGGAGAGCCGCGAGTTTTCTGGCAGCGGAAATCCCCGATGACGCGGTAAAAAAGAAAAAAGAGAGGGCGCCGGAATCCCGTTCGAAATCAATAAAGTTACCCCTACCAGCCCCCGCGAATCGAAATAAAACGGTTCGGCGATGTCGCCGAGTGGCGGTGCCGCGTCTTCCGTCCCCCCCCCCCCCCCCCCCCGTTCGAGGGGGATAGAAATACAGGGCCCGTTAGGACTCGCTACTTTCATTACCTATGTCACACATGCGTGATATCTTTTTTTTTTTTTAATAGTAAAACTCAACGAAAACATTTTTTTGTATTTTTCGACGCGTAATTATTAGTCACCGAACAAAAAAAAAAAGAAGATTTATTCAGGAGCAGAAGTTCCTTTTATTTAAAGCTTATGCGATGCATGAGACATCACATATGTAAAATAAAAATTGTTTCTAATTGATTAAAGCTCATTCTAATTTATCTTTACCATTTTATATGCGCCACCAATAATGCTCCGAAACTCGATTGTTACGACTCTTCTTCCCCTTCGAGCAATACGTTTAAATGTATTATCTGACACAGCAGTTAACTAAGCTGTAATAGACTAATTATCTCGACTGCTCTTCACCGGGGGAACTGATGTTAAGGCTGACGAAATTACGAATAAGTTTTCAGCAAATTGCCAAACAACATTATTCCACGCTGCGCGGGTATACAGGCGCCATATGGAATTTGCTAAATTTGCTTCGCCAGCGGGTAATGACGGCAATAGCAGAGAAATATTAGGCGGTAAATAAAAATTCTCGTGAATTTTCATAATTGATTAATTAATTAGCACGCAACGCTACAAAAGCATAGCCAATTAAAATTTAAAAAAATACAACAATTTGTAAAATGTGTCATTCTCTTATGTTACATTTAATTTTATTTAATTTACATATGCGTTTCGGTCTTATTCAATATTTGAATATGCAAAATAACACGGTCTGCCGCAAAAGAACCATCAAATGACCGTTTTCCAGATATCGACTTCTCGAATACACGAACGTCGGCGATGAGTTCTCGTCGGACACGAGACGAAAGAACAACGATGGACGGAATCGTTTGAAGAGGAAGGGAAAGNCGTATGAATTCCGAAATTGATTATCGATATAATTTTTTCTAATACTATTTTCGTTCGACTAGATGAGATATCACAGTAGAACGAGAATCCGATACGAAGTGTATCGGCACGCATCGCGTATGCCGTATCAAACGTTTTGATACTTTAATTAATCGTACAATTTAATCGAGAGTTTGAATCACAAATATTTCATAGATAGGCAAACGGGTGGTTCTTGCTACGAGAGAATCGAATATCGCGAATGTGAGTGTCGCATCTCGCTGAATATGTTTGTTATAGAAACGCTAGCAAGTTTATTTCAAACGTCTATCATATTCGTTCGCAATAACATCTATTTACAATTGCACGATGGAAATTGATCCGCAAATATGATACGCATGTGACTTTATTGATCAATCCATTTTAATCATGATAGATTTTCAGTCAGGGAAGGGGAGAGGAGAAAGACATGTAGTGTGTGTGGTAATTTCCCATTTAATATTTTTATATAAATTAATTTATATGTTTTTTCTCCCTCGTTCCCTTTGATACAGACTTATAAAAAACAATGTGTTTGTTACGGGACAAAAGAGTCGTGTAAACATCAGATGCGTAAGAAAGCCACGTAATTTCATAGTACGGTGCAACACACACACACATACATACACACATTTCGTTCTCTTTTTCTCTCGTACCACCTTGCTTCGTACAACGTCGCCGCAGACTAAACGGCGTCAGCGGATAATAAAGGCATCGCGTGTGCATAATTATCTGGTGTACCTTCCCGGAATTAATTTCGAGCTTCGCTCGGAGAGCTTTTTTTACCAAAGTCCACAGCACTTTGACGCGGCTCGAGCGTTCACTGATTCGAGGGGGGGACAAAAGCTCGGTCGCTCTGGGGTACATTCGGTTTTTGTTTCTCTCGTGAACGCGAAAACGTAACAAGCCACTTGGCCACGTTGCATATTTCAGAACGGGCCAACTAGTCAGCCAAGCCAGGCAGACCCTTCACGGGAAGACCCAGACCCGAGTATGGAGCTCGTTATGTAAAATCGGGGCCACGATGTCGGAGAAAGATCGCTAATTAAAGGGAACTTAATTGTCGTTCTATCGGACCACGCCGCTTTCTTGGCGTCCTCAGAACGGAGACGACGGAATCTTTTCGAGGATCTGTACAGCGTTATAATCTATATTGTGTCTCAAAGTATTGTCTTAGAAATTTCTGTCTCGATATATGAAATTTCCTTGTGTTTATAATCAAACACTTAAGTAAACCCGATAAATATATTATAAACAAACTTGCCTCGCAAAGTCTTTAAGAGAACTCTCTGTTTCGTTAATAAGTCAATATGCGCTTAAAGTTTATAAAACAATCACGGTGTTTTTGTTAATAAAATAAAAGGACTCAACGAGAAGGCTGGATTTTTACTTCCAAGCTGTTACGTTACTACTTCGATGTTATACATAAATTGATAAATTAAATATCCGGAAAGTTGACTTACAAGTTTGAAAATGTAAAAGGATTTCAGTGTGTGTTTTTTGACGCTTTCTCGTTTCCGTTTCCAATTTGCGCTTGTCAACGGTCGTCTCTCGTTTCTCGAAGTCACCGGAACGCAATAACCCGCAGCGAAATTAATATCGTGGCGCAACATTTGCTCGACGAGAGAAACAAATTACGTCTGACGAGTCGTGACTAATTATCGAATAAGTGACTCACCTCACGGAGCTCCTTGATCTTCAGACCCCCTTTGCCGATGATGCATCCTGCTTGGCTCTGGTGCACCAACATGCGCACGTCGATCTCGTCGCTGCCATGACGGGAGCCGTTCTGAAATCGTGTCTACAATAAATCGTGGAAATTTGAATACATTATTTGTATACGCGTTTCGTCATTGCGAGATTATTCATTGTATTCATAATGAAAGAAAACATGATATTATGTATTTTTAAAAAGTGCCACAAAATCAGAGAACCAGAAAAGAAATATTTTTCGGGTATCTTTCTTGTATGCTGAAAGGGGTTTTTAATAAAAATCTCTTATTTATATATATTATATTAATTTGTTTTAAAGATTCCTAAACATGTTTTGAATTGTATAAATGTAGCGATGTTATTTATATTTATATGTATAGATGACTAGCAGTGTATTATTATCAATTATCACTTAATAAAATTTTATACAAAACATTTTTCAAATGCGGACAATCAATAAAAGATTTTTGTAAAAAAAAAAAAAAAAAAAAAAAGGAAATTATTTTGCTGAGGAAAATATCCTTTCTTTCTCGGTCTTCATCGTGATGTTTCTTTTTAACAAAAAAGAGGCAAATAAAGAGACAGAATTTTAGCTTACTCACCTCTTCCAAATTAGGTACGACCTCGTTCAGCACTTGCAAAACGGTGGGCAGGTCCGAGCTGATGGTAAGCACCCTAGAATCAGAAGGATCCCCAGAATTACACTGACCTTACCAGACGGCGTAAATTCTCGCGTACGTGCTATTGACCATACAGTCCCGTGCGAATGACGTTCGCGTGTGTTACATCAACCAGTGATGCCAAACCCTTCCCCTTCCCCCCCCCCCTCTTCCCTCATACGTACTTCGTCGTCACCCGTTAGTGCGCTTTGAACAACGGTGCCGATAAAATTCCGACACGTCTCCGATGGAGTAGGGAGTAGTAATTAAATGCGCGTGGGTCGATCGGAGCTGGATGCATGCTCTAATATACATCGCATTCGATTGTAGTATTTAGCTGTACACATTATAAATGTTATATTTTATTCCGTATGTTAAATTCTCTCGATTGTAACAGTTGAGAGCTGTCCGACACTTAATGATAAAATGATGTCGCGCGACACGGCAAAAGGCTTACACGCTAAAATCGATAAAAATTTAATGGCAAATTCCCCGATGCGTCACGCTCGATGTACCGCAGCAGCGTTCGTCGTGCACGCGATTAGCGCAGCGGGCACCGCAAACCCGACGCCATTACGTCCCTATATTGATTCTAACGCGGATGCGACCGCCAAATTGTGACACCATTCTTTATTAATAACTGCGTATAGTGGATTTTACAAAATTAGCTGCATATCGAAGCGCCGCTATAAATATTTAATCGAGACGTAAGAGACATTTAATGTAAAAGATAAATTCACCGAATATATTTTGCATACATTATAGGTGTTATTGAATCAATACGCGTTAAAAGAATTTAAAATTTATTATTTTCGCGAGAAATTAATCTTTGAATTCGATACGAATAATTTCGGGCTGTCGCGTGTAAGAGCCGAAACGGCGAAATTTCCGCGAACGGCGATCGATCGTAAGATTCGTCCTCGCTCGCGCTATTTTCCCGACCTACATCCATCCAGCTTCGATCGTATTTACGTGCGACGTCGACCGGAGCGAATTGCGCGTTCGCGAAAAACACTGCCGGTCCAATTCGTCCAAGGTAATTCATACCGATCCGTTTGCCGTTGCTGGCTGAGAACGACGAGCGGAAAAAAAACCCGAATATCGTCCCCCTCCCTCTCTTAATATCGTTGTTTCAACTGTATTTGAAGATTTATTCATTCTTGGCGAGTCTAGGAGCTTCGAAAAATTGTTTTGCCATGCGCAGGATAATAATATTATTTTTTTCAAATCATAATAATATTTTTTTTATTCCTTTTCGTCCCCTCTTTTTATCAATATGTTCGATATATTCCAGCTTTCGAAAAACGGGGGGGGGGGGGGGGACGACGGTACTTTCGGGTATTCCTTTCTCCGTAGCTTTAAGAAAACAAACATGAGACTTTTCGGAATGACAACCGGCACGAATCCATCCCAATCGATACGAGGAGATAAGAGACCCTCCTCTCTCTCATCAGTCCTTCTCCATCAGTCGTCCCTCCTCGCCGTCTATTTCCGCGTTTTCCTTTCCTGTTATAACGAATCGAAATCGCGTATCCTTCCATTCGAGTAAATATATCACCGAGGTCGCGTATGCTCTTTTCAACGATCGTTCTGCCGGCGAGAAAAGCATCCGATTGGCGATTTGATAACCGCGAATATTTACGCTCTTGTCGAGAATAATTTCCTTCTTGTTCCGCAACCTTGTAATTTTAGCTAAATTTCTTTCATCTCTGTAATTCTGTGTATATTCAACGCAAATGTATTTATATTACGTATTAATTATATTTATTTCTTCACGTATATTTTATGAAAATTCCTAGAAATTTCCTAGTCGATGACATTCTCGATTGCGAAAGCGAATGTCATCATCTTTTTCTACTTACAACCCAGCTTGAAGACAAAATAGGATGATTACACGAATCAACTTCGATTTAAAAAATCGAGACTGAGATACGCAAAATTCACGCAGGTGCAATACTTTCTAAAGAAGCTAAATCGAGGAGCTATATGGTGTTATGATGCGGATAGTTATGGAGTCGGCTGGTCGAAAGTCATCCCTTCGAGAATCGCAGAAAACGTATGTACATATATTCGCGAAAGGCTTTCGTGGCAGACGTTTGTGATTACGCTGCACTACGAGAAGGAAGGAAAGAGAAAGAGAAAACTATCCGAGATCTGCACGAGCGATCTGGACTTCATGGCACATAAAACATTGAAGAATTCTAAGCTGAATGTTTTATGGGAGTCGCGCGATTCCACGGAAAATGTAGAAGAAATTCAAACATTTACGCGTGTCATCGTCTTGTCAAGAGCGAACGAGTGATAACGAATCAATTGTACAAATAATGACAATCGAGCGAAAAAAGAAGCTATATATTATATAAAGCTATCTCTTCAAATATAAGTTACTTAAGCAATTAATCGACTTGGGAGATTTTTAAAATCTTCGACGCGCGTCAAAAAGTCTGTTCTAAGACATTCAATCTTTCATTTCTTGTATCGAGTGTAAAAACACCGGCTATCGCTGTCACGCGGATCATTCCGGGATCTTTTTCAACTCGAAAGTGCCTTTTATTACGTGCCGGCGAAATTCCCGGCCGGATCGTACAGCCGCGAATAGAAATCGCATTAGGGGCATCCTCGAGGAGCTTTATCGTCGGCGGTAAAAAAATTTATTGCCGTCCCAGGACGAAGATAAATTTCGCGTTAATACCTGCGTGCGCGCGCCGCGCGACATAATTTCTTGGGGGAAAAGGGAACGACCGATGGGTGTGTAGATCGAGATCCGCGACATATCCAACGTAAAATCGTATAATCGACCGCGAAGTAGTGGACACGACAATCACTCGAACACTATGACTTTATATTGCGTAAGTTTAAATTGTCGTTGTCAAAGAGTGTTTTCTCTTCTCTCCGTGACGGGATCCACATCGAGTGCCGCGGCATTAATTGTGTAACTGGTAATGACTTTCGACTTGGCGTGTTAATTAATCAACGTCAGAATATTTCTAATGGGAGACAACCACTTATCGAGGCCAGATATCTAAAGAAGGCATTTTGTCGCGTTGAAAGTGCTACTTTGATCGCGTAAATGTGACACCCGTGAATTTGTCATTATGACGTCACGACGATTTAAAATTTAGCTCTCACGCTTTATTTGTGATCTTAATTGAAATGAAAAAATATGTATCTCTATATTTATTTAATGTTATATCTATAGCTTTTTTTCAACGCGATAACAATACCTTGATTTACAACCCTTAACATTGAACCGGCCTTAAGGCCGCGTGCGTCACATACCACATATTAGCTTCCGTGTTAGCCACATATTACAGACATCGTTTAAAACATATCCCCGACATCGTACGTGTGTGTATAAACGTGTGTGGGTGTCGAGTGATATCGCACACGTCTTATCACGTGGCGCTTACGCAGGAAAAACCAAATAATAATAATAATAATAATAAAACGAGAAAGATAGCGCACGTGAGAGGAAAAAAGATAAAGAGAATTAAAAAGAAAGAAAATGAAGTTAAAAAAATCAACGAAATTTTCCTATACGAAATATGTCGATTAAGTACACGGATAATGTAGATTTTCTTTTTATATAACCCGCGCATGCGAGGCATGTTTGAAAAAAAATCTGCAAGATATTCTTTCATCACGTGTCCTCGCGTCGCGCAGTTTTAGGTGTATAAAAAAATTCGACTGTAATCTAACGATGAAACTGCCGATGACACATTGGCTTGTTTTTCCGGTACGGTTCCAAATTGATTTTTTTGTCCATAAAACACAAGATTGAATTGAATCTAATTCGCGAGAGAGGCGCGAAGCATTGCGTGGAACGACACAATAAACATTTCACGCAACCGCGTGCCAACGGCAGGTGCAGTCACGACGCAGCATCCAGCGGCTTTCACTCTTGCGATCACGATTTCTCAGAAGCCGTAAAAGAGAACACACGCCGCTCTTAAAGATACTTAATTTAATGGGATGTTCGCGGTTTTTCGCGGCATTTGCGATAATCGAAAAAAAAAAAAAACACTTCAATAATCAATGAAATTCATAAAACGACTAAGTAACGTGTTAAAAAAATATATAAAATATTTCGAAATTATTCTTCTCTTCTCGCGATTTGAAATTATTCGAGGATACGCACAAAAAATAAAATTTTATCAAGATACACAGAACGAAGAGAAACGCGACGATGTACAACGTATAAAAATGGATGGTCGTCGCGTTAACACGTAATATGCCGATAGGAAGAAAATATGGTATCGCACGAGACAGCAAAAAAAAAAAAAAAAAAAAAAAAAAAAAAACATGCGTAGCTTTTTAATATGCGT
>NW_021849477.1:108242-109839 GCF_003651465.1 Formica exsecta
AAAAAAAAAAAAAAACAGACAAATTAACAGAAATAAACAGACAGATTGACAGATAGAAGGATATAAATCTCTATAAATAGATAAATAGATAATTAGATAGAGAAGAAGAGAAACAAAAAGCACAGAAGAGAGAAAGTACAATCGATTACGAAAGGTGGAAAATTAATGATGTATATAGAAAATATAGAAAAGAGAGAGAAAGAGAGAGAGAGAGAGAGAGAGAAAGAGAGATATTTGTTTGCTCGCCAGATTCCGCAGGCGTTCTTAATAGGTACCTCGTAATTAGAGACAAAGAAAAATAAGAACATTAAGTAGTTGGTGTTGGTCATTACCGTTCGGGTCCGGGGCAATCGGGTACAATGATTGAGGCTTTGTACTGTCGATTGGGCCATGGTGGTTGGTGGTTGGTTCATTGGTGGTTGATTGGTGGTTGTTGTCGATTGTTGGTAGGGTCGTGGTGGTCCATTTGCCGATCGAGTCGGGGTCCGTCGTTCCGGGCAGGGCAACGGCAGGGCAACGGCAGGGCAACGCCAGGGGGGCAACGCCGGGGTTGGGGCGGGGCCAGGGCACAAACCATCAACCAAGTTAGACATCACGTCTGACGAGTGGATTAATTCGCGACTTAAGCTCCTAACCCCCCTTCTTCCCGCGTCCTCCGCGTTCTCTCCGCTCTATACTGACTCACCCCCGTCTTCCCCATCCCCTTCCCATTAACCCCTTTCTCTTTCATCGTCGTCTCTGGATTGCGAGAGAGCGAGAAAAATATTGGCAAATCGAGTAACGCAAAAATCGCGCTTGTATATATTTCAAATAAATATCTGTTTGTTGTATTTTCATCCGCGTAAAGTCGCGTCTCAAGAATTGTCCCGTTTCGTATTCGCGCAATAAGCTTACGATTATTCGATTAAAGTTTCAAGTTTCGAGAACGGTTGATTCTTTCACGAGATTCGTAATACAATTTGCCGACAACTCGCGAAGTAACAGCGAGCCACGGCTTTCCTATTCAAGGAAATGCTTAGCCGACAGACGTACTTTTATCATCTCGGCAAAGACCGCGGCCGGGGTATCGTCCGTCCCCCTCGTCCCCTCGAAGCCATTAAGAATTCCGAAGGCGCACTCGAATAATTTTCCTCTCCCGGCGCGACACTTAATTGACGTCTGCTCTACGTAGCGGCCCGTAGCATATTTTAATTGCTAACGAAGTGTCGTTGATCAAGCGAATTTTTAATTTCCAAGCTAAGAGATGTATTAAGCGTCCCTCCGTGTAACTCTTGCGAGTAAGCCTCGTCTCGCGTGTATGTAACTGATAACCGCTCGGAAAGTTTTATCGACGTAAATCCGAAACTTTTGCGAAGAAACGAGGACGCTGCGATAAACGCGCGCGATAGCTCGCATACCTATGAATGGAAATAACTTTACCATCCGTTCTCCAAAGTATAAACGACAAATTGCAGCGGTAACACGATAACTCTTCTATCTCTTGAGGACGCTGCGCGCGATAGCTCGCATACCTATGAATGGAAATAACTTTACCATCCGTTCTCCAAAGTATAAACGACAAATTGCAGCGGTTGCAGCGGTAACCTTCTATCTCTTC
>NW_021849477.1:119104-138414 GCF_003651465.1 Formica exsecta
TTTTCCGCGCGCGCAAGAAATATGTAACTATTATTTGTACTATTCGTACCTGTACTATACGCCGATAAAACTTATCCATCGATTTGCAGCAAAGTTCTTCGCGTTCTACGACTTTCCAATATTTTTCTGCACACAACCGAGGCAGCCCTCTAACATCAAGCATATTGTCGCTCGCGGAAGTTTGCGAAGCATCCGCACTCGAATCATCAAACTCCACAAAGCGACGAGAGATTTCGCGTAAAGAGGGTTTCTGAGAAGGCCGCCAGAATAGCAACGCAAACTGGAAATGAATCGTCGAGAGATCCTCTCCAATGGTTCTCTCGGATACAGCACTCTTCGGGAATAATGGTCGACGAATCGTGCCACATTTATACCGGGGATGAAATATATAAATTTAAGATCCTCTCTCGATTCTATCAAACTAATTAAACGTTCATTATTATACCAATAACTGATATGACCGTATTCGCTTCCGCCGAACCAAATCGCATTAATTAAGAACAAAAATTACGAATTAATAACGCGAATAATAAATCTCAATCCGATTATATTATGTGTTCAACATTTATCAAATTTTAAAAACCAGGATCTTCTCAAATTGTTTTATAATTAAAACTGCTCTCCCCTTATCAATTATCATTCCCAAAGTACTGTATCCATCTCGGAGCACGCAATCGCGTTGGATCTCGCTGTTTCAGCGATATCTCGCAACGTTCTTCCATTTACACTAGAAGACGCAGACTGTGTCCTGTCGAGAGAAGGGCGCGCTCGTGTCGACAGGTGTTAAGACGCGGAGATATCTCAAAAAAAAGTCGAAGGACGTGCGTGCGCACGGTAACGTTACGATGAACTGACTGGACGTGCGGCTTCGCCTTCGACGCGTGTCGAATCGTGACGGAGGTGCACGCGTGTGATTTGCGACGACGTCATAATTATACGCGATTATTATTAAGCACGATATTAACGCGATTAACCCTCTGTCCCCGCGCCGAGTGCACTTTAGCAGCTCGCAGGCTAAAGCTGCGCACTCGAAACCCCCCGTTAAGGCCCTTATCGTGACCCTGGCAGCTGATAACGCAAGTAATATAATGATATAATCGTGTATCGCGGATTTTATTTACGATTACAAAGACATGCACTACAAAGGACACGATTACGTGATTGCCCCCCTCCCTCCTCTTTTCAATTATTTTAGCGGAGGTATGTTTTGTCGATATGTTATCGCGGAAAATTGAATTACATGTACGATAAATTCAAGTAACAATGTACGACAAAATCGGTGGATATCTTTATAGAGATCGTCAAAAAGAAGCAAATGTTCTATAAATTATATGACTTTTTTGTAAAAAATTTAATTGTGCTATTTTTGCGCTCATGATATCCGCCGATTTTGCAACGATCTATAGAGATGCAATGATTCATTCTCGAGTCGACTAATCGATTGAATTGATTGTGAGTCGCAAGACTAACAAAGATGACTCTAACTCGCGGAATGTTACGATGTACTGCACATTCATGTATTCATTTGGTTCAAACGGGGCGACAAATCCCGATCGCATGTTGAAAAACACGGACATTCAGAGACTCAGACTCGTAATCTAAATCGCGACATTAACGTTGCAAAGAGACCGCGCGCGATGCATCGATCAGTTCGCGCAGACGAAGACGAGAGAATTCGTCGATCTCCCCCACGTCGACGAGTAGAAAGACGAGCTCTCTCGTCATCGATCATCGCGAACGTGCAATTTTCATGCTTTTAAAGTACGGCGCGCGAAAATAAAAATCGAAGCAAACGAAGCTACCATCCTTGTAACCAAGAAATAACGAATGTCTCATGAAATATTGATACGGCGCGAGATATATATATACGAGAAAAGCCGTCCCCCGTGTTTCGGGAACCAAATGCATAATGAAGTTCGTACTGTGGGAATGTCTTTGGAGAACGAGACGAGCGCCTGGCCAAACAAATTCTCGCAATAAAGCCTTTTACACGCAGTAATTCTCTCTCTTTCTCTCTCTTTGTCATGCTTTGTTCTTTACACAAATTATATAAATCTCCGTATCAACCCTTTACCGCTCTGTGTGCCCCTTATAATCGTATAAACCATAATTATTTTAGATTCAAACGATGTTAAAAGGCTCAAGGGAGCTAAAGGATTAATTACGTTACAGGCACTCGTGTCATCGATCCGTAGACGGTGCGCGAGAAAAGTAAAATGCAAGCCGCGATTTTTTAATTAATATGACAATAGTAGCCGATTAAGTCATTGCCGGAAAATTGATAAACGGAATAAAAAATGACTCTCAATCAACTAAAAATCCGACATAGAATTAAAACTAAAAGCGCAAACGTAGTCAAAAGATCGGAAAAACGCGTCGCTTTATAGTATACAACAGTATGCATTTTAAATTGTACTGCTGAGACAATTTTTACGATCTTCTGCTCGATTATTTATACGATCCTTGTCTTCCACTATCTTTTTTGTGTTTGCTCGTAACAAGGAGCTTCGCGAGAAGACAGACAAAGACAGGAACGAAATTGCAGCGAAACTACGAACGAATCGAAGCGCAAAAGCTTACCTGACTTCTGAGTTTGGTGATGTTTTGGCCACCCTTGCCAATTATCGAACCGGCAACCTGTAACAAAAGATAATACAACATAATTAATAAATAAGATAATTATAAGAGCAAATAATTCAAAAATCTTCTAAAATTTCGAAGAATGAAGTTTTTTCAATTTAATAAATAATAATATTGAACAGCATTTGTGTTTAATTATTTATTTGTTTAAACCTTACAAATTGTTTCATTTGTATCAAAACCTGACGTACCAATCTAAGGATTAAACAACTTCCGTCAAGATTACGGTCAATGATACATTTATACGATCCTCAGCTTTTACGACGTTATTAACTAAGAGAATATTTCGCCGAGGGCGCATTCAGCAACGGTAAATGTTTAATTGGCGAAAAATTTGGAAGTGAGATAATCCGCCTCAGGAAATTTACAAGGATGAAATACGGAAATTCCGTTCTGCCGTCACGAGAACCACGGTTGTGTGCATTAACTTCTCGCTTTCTCTAGAAAGCCCCGTTTGATGTGCGCGATAAAAATTTTACGTTCGCTCCTCTAGTTGGATTTTTGATTTTTCCGCAGTTCAAACTTCCGGCATTGTATCCGATGCCGCTTGCGAAAACAACGACTGTTGTTGTTTCTCGTAAACCGCGAAATTATTGCAGTTTACAATGGGACGGAATGCAATATATATCGCGAGGATATCGAATTTTGACAGATCTATAATGTCGCGTGATCTTATACGGCCGGTGCTGTCTTTAATAACAGATTCACCGTGTTCCAACGGTTAATTAAATAATCTCTAATATTATTTGGCAATTAACGCTTTCTCCTGCGAGAGAAGGCGCATCAAGGACACACTTCGATGCGCACGAAAGCAGCAATGTATTATGATATGATGTATTGATGTTGGAATGCGGCTACGCAGTCATCTTCATTCCGACGATGCAACGTATTCGTTTTCGCGCTCGACAAAATAGAAATTCGCAGATGGAAAGAATAACGAGCACAGCTTTCAAAAAAGAAAGTCCAATTTTACGAGAAAATTCAAAAAATTATAATACTTAATTTAAATAATTTTTGTTCGTTGTCTAAATTTAAGCGAGTAGAACTACTTACTTTTCATTTATATATTTTATAAATAGAACCACTTACTTTTCATTTATATATTTTACTTTTTATGTATGATAAACCTTTTGTAGAGAAATATTGCTTCTTTAACGAATAATTTGGACCTAGCTCTCTAACAATTGTTGAAATAATTATAAACAATTTATAGTCATTTAAACAATTTGTAGCTACATTTTTTTTTGTATTTTTCCTTTGATTTGTGAATAATAAAATAAAAATAAAAAATGGCCTAGTTCTTTTATTTTAACCTCTTAAAATGAACTAGAATAATAAACCAAAGTAACTTGTTATTTTTCAAGATACCCTTTCATATACTCTCCAAAGTTCATAATTTTTTGAATTTTCAAACAACTTTTCCTTGTAAGACATTCTGTGCACATACACGTATAGTTTCTTGGCACAGAGAGATTAAAGTTATAAATTCACCAACTTTCTACGAAGGCTACGGTATTGGAAATGCTATATCGATCGTCCCTGACACACCATGCATTAATGACGGCACGCGATGATATCGTCGATTACGTAGCGCGAGCTTCGAGTACGAGCCCGATCGAGCGCGACGTCGTTCGTGCTCGACCGCCTGGATCGCAATAAGGCGCCGATTAAATCGCACCGGCACGCATCGTAGTACACACGTTGTTGTCGTCCATTAGGAAATTAAGGCGCGATCTTGCTCAGGGCCATTCGTTAATGATGTCACGTGCAGCGCGTCGCGCTGAGTCGCGTCATAGTCCCGTATCATGAAGCCCGACGCAAACGTGCGTCAAATTTTCGCCAACTTCTCTCCTTCGTCTCCTTCAGCATCTCGCAGATGTTCGCGATAATTAAGCTCTAAGCAAATACAGCCACGAAAATTTCAACTTGCTCGCTAGTCGAGATATCGTTTCACGCGACGCATGCTGTTTTTGAACGCTCGCGCGTGTCGACGGCACATACTTATCTGCACTCCCACGATCGGTCACTCAATTTAATTAAGTTTATTAACGCGCGCGATGTGCAAACAATTTATATCGTACGCGAACTATGTTTCGCGAATTTATGTATCTCGCGATGAGTCATCCCTCGAAAACTCCCGAAGAAACGCCGAGGAAAATTACGGAGAGATACGAAAAGAAAATGTTTCGCGATAAAATCTTCTACGGCCTCTTCCTGCGAAAATACATCGAACAAAGAAAGCGCAAGAAGCGAGTGCTCCCTTCGATACTCTCAATGCTACAATCAATCACTATCGAGCGAAAGGAGGTGCAGATAGACCTCGATTCATGATATTACTTCTCTCCCGATGCCCTCGAAAGCAGACTCAGCGGCCGCTGCAATCGCGATATTCGCCTCCCGCGTCTTATTGTATCGCGGAGGAAACGATGGCGCAAGAAAATATCCGCCCAACCGAAAGAGCGAGAGAAAAAGAGGGACATCCGGTCTGGCGATATATCGGCGATATAATAAAGATGGAAGCTCATGGCGCTGAGGCAACTGAGAGAAGCGTAACGATTGCCTTAAAAGATCGTGTATGCGATTTTTTTATACAGATTCGCCGCGGGATTTCCCGCGATGGAAAGAAAGTAGAAACTGATAACGGTTCGCCGAGCGCGGCGACAATGACCGGAAGAGTCCCGGCTGTTCCATCGATGCAACGGACGTGACGGAGGTTGTCCCGTGTTGCACATATGGCTAGACGATAACGATACAGTCAAGACGGCGAAAACAGCCGGGCCGAACACGCGTGACTGGAAAATACAGTGACCCAGTGTGGCGAACACGTGTGGGAAGCACGTCCCCGATCTACATTGTGCGCTGCAATACACATTACGTGCTCGTCGAGAAGTGACGGGGGCGTTGCCGACGACTGTCAACTTTAGGCTTCCGCCGATTCGGAGAACACGTAAACGCGAATGTGTGTTTCCGTATTATTTAAGAAATATTTATATAAGAGAATGTAAACGTTCACCCACCAATATTATTCGCAAACACGTTGACTCCCAAGAAAAGATCTCCAATTAGAAAATTTAAAAAAAATTATACCAAACTTTGAGAATATGTAAATTAGCAAGAGAAATAAGTAATATGCTATTTTTGTTGCCTGCAAATTCACATTCTAAGAGAATAAAATTAACTTTTAAAGACTGGGACATTTTTTATACTTACTAAATAAAATATTCGCAAACGAAACAAGATCAAATAAAATTTCATAGAGAAAACTTATTTCTTTTAATTTAGCGTTTGTAACGTTGCAAATGCTTGAAGGAATGTAAATAATTTATAAATAATTAACTATTTTCTCCTTTCGTGTTTGTGAAATAAAAACGAAAAATTTGTGTATCTCATTTATCAAGGCACTATCTTCATATTCCCAAAATTTCGCAATTTTTTATTTTCTGTATCGGCGATACCTTGTTGGTTACATATCTCTCGAAGCTTAAAACATTAATTTGACGATATCGCGACGACACATCGATCGACGACACTCACCTTACTCGGGATGAGAAGACGGAGCTCATCATCACCCTGTCGATAGCGCTTGTGGGGACTCGTTGGACCTCCGGAACCTGTCATAGCGCCAGCCTCGGCTTCTCTCTTCATTATTCCTGAAACAGATGGAAATTCCTCGTCAGAAAATGCGTCTCTTGTATCTCGCGTCTCGCGGAACTCGTTTCGCGGATGAAAAGAGCGAAGCCGATGTTATTTAACGTGATGTCGTATAATCGGGCCGCGGAATTTACCGTAATTTCGAACAAAACGTCGTCTCCGGTGGCGCACAAAGCACGGAGCGCTTGCCAGGATTATGGCTCGTAAAGCCGCGATAAATTAACATACGCTCCCGACCTCGTTGACAGTCGCGGCTCCCTTGACGAAAACGCCGGATAAGAGCAATAAAAGACGTCGTCTCGTAAAATGGCTTTCCCATGACATCGACGTCATTAAGGCGAACAAGGCGATTTAACAGCCAATGAATTATGATGCCGCGAGCGCACAGTCTATCCACGTCTATAACGCTTGTTAATGCAAACGAATTTAACTACAAATTTGTGTATCTCATTTATCAAGGCACTATCTTCATATTCCCAAAATTTCGCAATTTTTCATTTTCTGTATCGGCGATACCTTGTTGGTTACATATCTCGAAACTTAAAACATTAATTTGACGATATCGCGACGACACATCGATCGACGACACTCACCTTACTCGGGATGAGAAGACGGAGCTCATCATCACCCTGTCGATAGCGCTTGTGGGGACTCGTTGGACCTCCGGAACCTGTCATAGCGCCAGCCTCGGCTTCTCTCTTCATTATTCCTGAAACAGATGGAAATTCCTCGTCAGAAAATGCGTCTCTTGTATCTCGCGTCTCGCGGAACTCGTTTCGCGGATGAAAAGAGCGAAGCCGATGTTATTTAACGTGATGTCGTATAATCGGGCCGCGGAATTTACCGTAATTTCGAACAAAACGTCGTCTCCGGTGGCGCACAAAGCACGGAGCGCTTGCCAGGATTATGGCTCGTAAAGCCGCGATAAATTAACATACGCTCCCGACCTCGTTGACAGTCGCGGCTCCCTTGACGAAAACGCCGGATAAGAGCAATAAAAGACGTCGTCTCGTAAAATGGCTTTCCCATGACATCGACGTCATTAAGGCGAACAAGGCGATTTAACAGCCAATGAATTATGATGCCGCGAGCGCACAGTCTATCCACGTCTATAACGCTTGTTAATGCAAACGAATTTAACTACAGAGCGTCCTGCGAAAAATAGATCGATGCTTTTCTCGAGTGAAAAATTCTATTAAATAATAGTAATTAATATTCTTAAGTCTCTTTAAGAAAACTGGTTTTTAAACGTTTGAATACAAGTGAAAGGAAAACACAGAACTGTCTTGATCAAGTTAATGACAGAAATCGCGTTCAATTGTCGATCAAGCGCATCGGAAATATCTACGGAATGATAAACCCGACGGGGATTGGAATTTAATTATTTCTACTCTCGCGCCGCCATTGCCGCTCGAAAATAGAAGCGACGATTAATTCTCCCCGCGCCAGCCGCCGATAATTCTTTCTTACGTGCGTCGGTATCCTTTGCAGGACGCGCACGCCGCCGAAGATTCATTGCTTAATTAGAGATTTAGCGCAGTTTCTTCGAGTGTGGCCGCGGGCGTAAACGCAGACTAACATTAACCTCTTAATTTTCTCCTCGAGACATGAAAGGTTAAATTATTAATACATCGATTTTCGTTCATTAATACGAGATTAAACGCTCTTATTAAAGTTGAAATGTAACAGATATCGGGAGTATATCAAGAGGATATCAAATATTAAAAACGCAAAGCGTACAATGCATTTCACGCTTTATAAATATGCGTGGCAAAGAAATTGTTTTTGTTAAATAAAAATAAAATATAATTGAATCGAAAACGGGTTATATTCGTCGACCCGTTCCCTTGAGATCGTATAATTATATGCCATATTATTGATAAATTTATTGACAAATCAAATCTCGATAAAATATCGATGCAGAGAAATTATGGATATAAATTGACGCGATAATCACTGTTTATCTGCTCACCAGTCCGGAATGTTTACTATAATACGATTGAATTGCGAATAATTAATTACATAATCAGTCTGTTTGATCAAAGAACAGTGAAGCTAACCACACAATGGTGCTCGTCACACACACGCGATGTATTCCCGTAATACCGGCAACCATAAGCTTTATCAACCGAAATTCATATACGAACGGCTCGTATCTTCGACATATGTACATTCGAACAGACGAATTACTCGCTTCGAAAAAATTACTACGTTGGTCGCGTTAGATTGCGAAGCTATTATCGCGGGAAGAAAACGAAACGAAAACTCGTCGCTGGCTGCCGACCGATTATTTGTCGGCATGTAACTGGCGATAGCGCGACGCGTTTAGCATAGAAATCGCGGCTACATGCGCGGCATACAAGACTATACCTGGCAATGGGAACATCATAATATAAGGTTATAGACAGTTACAGGAGAATGCAGAGAGAAACTTGTGCGCTATATATCCAGCAAGGTAGCGTATTGTGCGTGTGTGTGTGTATATCAATGTCGCTAATTACGTTGTATACAGAATGAATCACTAAATCCTTATTTTAAAATCATTAATTTTGCATGTTAACCGCAGTGCAAAGTTTCATTTTTCCTTCGAACGCCCACTTCGATACCAAATAATTGCTGGAAAATAAGAATTTCATATCTCATTCAGTTTCAGAAATATTAGCCTGTAACACCTTTAGTGATTCATCTTGTATCTATACAACATATGTACATGTATCTCTTTGTATGTCTCTCTTTTTCTCTCTTCCTGCTTTTTTAATAAATATATTTTTATTATAAATAAAACCAATTAATTTTATCTATTTTTTAATAAATTTATTTTTACTTCCTCGATAAAACTAGATATTTTTTAAATATAAGATAAATCTTTTTTTTTTTTTATTATAACTTTACAAACTAATTTTACACGTTCCACCTATAAAATTATTTAAGTTTGTAATTTTCATCTCATGTAAATGTACAGATTCTCATTGTCTCACGACAATAGTTTGATCATTTAACAATTTCCTGAAAATCCTCGAATTAACTTCTTACAATTCTGCACATTTCCACGAGACGTGGCGTAACGTTAACCGCAGTTTTATAACCGCGACGTGGCGGTAAAGCGCACTCTTTGTACTCGGCAAAATATGCAAACCGAATATGCAAACGAAACGCGCCAACTGAACTAGGTCGTATTCGTTGTATTCGAGACCGAAGCCGATTATAATGCACGCAGCCATATGACGAAAGAGCTGAATCGGTTTTAATCGTTTTCTCATGTCGGACGATCGCGGTATATAACACTACAGCATGCGCGAATTAAATATTTGACGGATAATGTCTGAACAGCGGTGAGCCCATCTCGAATGCAGACTATCAAAAATAATTATTCAACTGTGAACACATCAGGTGAGAAAAATAGTACTGCTTTATTAGACGCACAATAGAGATGATGAGGTCAGCTATGTCTGCTAGAACTGTTGCCTACTAATTGGCAATCACAGATTTGATCAGTCACTCTATACGTTGATTACAAGATTCTTTTTAATAAGATTTTTCACTTGTGTGACAAGGCACTCTGTCTGATGCCGCGGACGGATAAAACCGCTCGCCGAACTTATCATTAAATTGTACAAATAATTTATATTGCAAGAAAAAAAATTAGCCTTTTATACAAATATTTTTATTTTCTATTCTAGATATAATTTTGCCCACTTTTATACATGAATAATTGATCGAGCTGTACGCAATAATTTTATTTTACTCATAATTCCACTGATTACTAAATAAGTATATGGATATAAGTTGTCATGGAAACTTTTCAGCACAATTTGCGTCATTCTTGTAAATAAGAGCGTTCAGTCCGATCAATCAATTCGCAGGATCGTAAAAAAATGCGGAAGGATTCAGTGGCAATTATTTTCCTGTCAGAGAGAGAGAGAGAGAGAGAATCCTAATGCATCGCGAAGGAAGATTGAGGGTACGTCCCGGGGTTAATAACAATGTCGGCGGGATGCAAATGGGAATTAAAGCGACGCGGCGGTAGAAAGAGATGCCGCGTGTGCATACGCACGCGATGAAAAAGCAGGACGGCGGAATCAATACCACCCAGTAGATACCGGGACACACGCGACGTTAATAATTTACCGCAATGATTCCGCAGCGAAAGAGCGCACTTCCGATTCGCGGCCGACTTATCCCTCATCCTTCTTTCCCGTTACGAGGCCATGCCGAGAATAACCCCAACAAGATTGCACAAACATATCCCCGGCGAATGACGTATGTAAGTCAGAAATATTGTCTGTACACACAGCCATTATCACAAAAATTACCTTCTAAAGTGCGAAATACCTTCTCGTCGTAACTTCTGCTTTTCGCGCATAAGCGCGTCGCAACTTTAATATTTCCGAGAATTAATTAAAACAGCACGCGCGTTGATAACCATGCGAGATATAATGTTTAATAAAATGGCTATTGTGTCGAGCATCGTTTATGAAATTATAATTTTTTACCTCGCGTCTACATACAATACGCTCATCGATCCAATGTGGGTGCGTGACCGCGCTTCTCGTGACGCGAACCAAAAAGGTCTCCCAACCACTCTCGAAGGCGAAGGGGGTTTGTTCCGTCGAGCTTCGTCGCGCAAGAAAAATCGAATGACAAAATGATAGAGCGCGCTCGCGCGTGCTGGTCGATTGTGTATGCGTGCACGTGTTGCCTCGCTCGTACGCAAAGAGAAACAA
This sequence comes from Formica exsecta, assembly GCF_003651465.1. Lineage (NCBI taxonomy): Eukaryota > Metazoa > Arthropoda > Insecta > Hymenoptera > Formicidae > Formica > Formica exsecta. Next base: position 130,120 of record NW_021849477.1, read on the forward strand.
GAAGAATAAAGAGAGAGAAAGAGGAGGGGAAAAAAATCGACAAAGACACGGGCAGGGCGAGGCATATGAAGGGGAGGGGGCTGGAAAAAAAGGGCGCCGCGGAGTCTATCGGTAGCGTGAGGCGCCTGAAAGTCCACTCTCCCCAGGAGTGCAGCGACTAACTAGTCCATAACCAGTCCGCACGCTAGTCCACAAGTGATATAGCGGCACGTGAGAGAAGAAGAAGAAGAAGAAGAAACGAGAAGGCGAACGACCGAAGGGAGATGGTAATTAAATCCTTCGATGCGCGATGCTCCATTTCGATAATGCGATCATTACGCGGTGTTGAACCCTTTTCTCGATTGTACCTCTTTGTTTCTCAGCGATTCGATAATTTGAATCGGTGATTTCCTCGTGATTTATTTTACGAAAGCTCGTTCGCGAGTCTTTTCGGCGCCATTCATATACAATGATCAATTCGTTACAATTGAATTATCGAATCAATTCGTTCGATAGAAAACAAGATTCCCTTTGATATTATATTATGATAGAATATTTATTATATTAGATAGTAAGGATTAGATAGTAAGCCTAAAATCTTTACTCGAAAGAGATTGATACGCGATGTTCGCATTTAAAACATTGTCAAATGTTTTAAATGCGAACATCGCATATCAATCTCTTTCGAGTAAAGATTTTAGGCTTACTATCTAATCAATCAACGAAATCTCGCTTGGACGCATACATTGTTACCATGTGCTCCTTAATCGCGTATCACGAAATACGGTCGATTAAAACAAGTAGATGCCATAGCAACCTGATTAAGCAAACCATCGTTTGCAAAGTTTGGCGAGGCATGCCGGATGAAATGTAATTAGCTCGATGTTATAACGTCGTGCTCATGCTTTCGCTGACTACGTGAAACTATGTCCAAATGTATGCCACAGTAAAATGTCCCGGAATTAATTAAGAATATGAGAGGATATGATATGCCAAATAAAGAGAGAAGGGAGAAGGAAAGCGAAGCATCTAACAAACTGAGGGAGTGTATCGAAAGTAATATCGCCGAGTTAAGTAATCTCGACCAAAGTATTTCAATTTTCCCGAAAGTTCGGTGAAAGAGAAGAATCGCAGGAAACAAGTCGCGGCGCATGTATCCGAGACAGAGATTGTTTTTCCGGCGCAGATATAATGGCGCCTTCCGTAGTTATATATTGTCCAAGTAATTATTTCGTCGCCGCGCACAGAGAAACGGCGAATAATTATGACGACGGGGCGTCGCGACGCTGACAATCCTACAGTCGCGAAAATATCGAATATTGATACTTTCGTTGCTCGAGAAATACGTACCGATACTTCTCTCCGAGACTCGCGATATCATAAAAAAATTTATTTCTTTCGGGTAAGATATAGATTTAAAAAAAAAAAACAAAAAAAAAAACGAAAAAATAGATGCTCATATATTTCCTTCTTAACTAGAATCCTCCCCCGGAAAAGGGTCGAGACACGATAAAGCGTGCAGGAGATTGAAGAAAATTCATACGCGGCGGTTTACAAACGACGGATTGTCCGCGAGGACGAGGAAAAGTGCCGTAAAAGAGGGAAAAAGGGACGAGGGGATCACGGCGCGAGGAAAGAAACTACTCGCTCGCAATACAAAGCCAGGACAGTGGTGGACCGGACAGCGGAGCCCCATAAATCCGAGTCGACGAGTTGCAAGGAAAGAAGCTTGTTTACCGTTCTTGCCTCGTATACCTCTCATCTGGCTTCTCCTTTCACTCTACGCGCGCGTTTCCCGCCATCTCGTGCCTCTCCTTCCTGTTTCCTCTATCACGGCCCCCAATGACGATTCCCACGGGGTCTCCCGTAATTTCGTAAACTGCCCCGGTCGTATTATACCGTCGATCGATTTATCCCTGATCTACAAGTCAAGGGCCGGTAACCTCGAACGCGTAATGACGGCTCTCTCGTGACGAGACGCCGTAGTGTGCTTTTTCTTATACAAGAAAGACAATGGAGGCATTCTTGAGTTTCCCTCCATTATATTTCTCGTTCATAAAAAAAATATTCATAAAGAATATTCTAAGAAAAAAAGTCTTCCTCGAGACGATTTTACGTGAGATTTCGTTTTATAACTTCAGTTCTTTCCTTTCTTTCGACTATCCTATTTCTCGGCGGAGAAATAGAAGGAAACCGTGTGATCCGCAACATCCATCTGCATTTCAATAAATGGCGAGTCCGAGTGGATCGAGATGATGGGCGTTGCGCGAGGGTCAGAAAATTGCCATCAGATTGTAACGGGGCGCGGAAATAAAAAAAAGAGAACCGGTCAGTAACCGCCACATAACTGCGATGACGAACGTAATATGCTGGCGTTAGTAAGCAGGCGCGATGTACACCGTAAAAGCGTTACCAGTACGAGGTACCGTAAAGCGTGGTCGTCGGAAAGAGAAGCTCGTTTACTGTTTTTCCCCACCGTGTTCTTGCGGCTTTTCTAACTCGCGATGGCTCTACTCGTCGAGGATGTTCCCGGGATTTTCAGCGTCGCCCATTTTCTTTCTTTCACCGCGCGGATCAAAATATTTTTCCTCCGTTTTAATTCGCTCTTTCTTCGTTCGCGAGTACCTTAAAACGATAAATTTTTGCAACAGCCGCCTTTTTTTTTAAATACGGATTTAATGCGCAACGAAAGCATAATATTGGTCGAAAAATGCTCCGAAAGAACGAGAAACAATAAATGAATTCGCGGAAAAAATGGCGCACACATTTTATCGAGTGAACGGATAAAAGAAGCTCATTTAACATCGTTTTATATCAAACATTCGTCTTTCTTTCCAGATATTTCCGGAAATCAAAGTGTTTTTATATGTTTAATTATTATCTCTCCCCTTCTCGACACATCCATATTTGTCGCGATACTGCATTGATTCTACTCTATCATAATTATCTTAATTTCTGATTACACATTTTCCAAATATAAACTCCGATTAAATAAAAGTACTAAAAACCCTTAGATCATTTTTTTACTCCCTGTGTAAATCCTTGTATACAAGACGAGAAAAAAAGTCGCTAATGAATTGCATAAATAAGGCATGTGATGCATCGGTTGAACAGCATTATTAAGAGCAAAATAAAATGGATCGTTCGCGGGCACAACCGCATGGAAATTAGCATGAATATGGATGAGCGTTGCGATGCGTGCACATACTTTGCTCGCGATCGCAGGCCGAGCATAATATTCGACTTGAGCGAGTGAAAGGGGGATGAGAGGGAGCCGACGACGATGGCGGTAGCGAAACTGGCAGGTGAACCGCGAAATTATTGGTCGAGACTAAACGGAGTTGGCTTAGAAATTCGACTTTTGACGTCAGTATGAGAGACGCGTCTGCTAATGCACACACTGTCCGCTTCTTCCTCGGGATCCTCGAAATAGAATGATTAACGCCGCCGAACGCGCCTGTAAATTCGACACCCGGTATGCGGGACAAACGTCGCGTCGCGTCGCTTACGGTACTTTCGGACTGTTCGATACGTTACGCGCGTTGCCTACAAAATGCCCCGCATCCTCGCTGAAAAGGAACACGCCTGTAAAGAAATATGCAAAGTACGGACAGACAAGAAGATTGGAAAGCCGGAAGCCGTTCGCGCGCGCGCCGGCAGACGTTGTAACACATGGTAACAACGTAGCTAAATAGAGAGTTTGTGCCGCAATCTTCTATGCGTGAAAGAAGTGTCAAACAAACAAAAAAAAATGGCCGCTAAAAAGATACTCGACCCATTCGCGACCCGTCTGGAAATTTCTTTAACCTATTACGGAGAAACGTGGAATATTCAAAAATATAAAAATCCGCAATATATACGCGCATAAATATACATACATTGTCGGAACTTCGACGTCATTACTTGAACATCAGCGAGATCAACGATTAAATGGCAAGCGATGGTTGTAACACGAATACTATCTGTAGACAGGCGTATCCTATCAAAGCTAATATTAATTCGTACACCGAGTAAAGACATTTCACTGACGATGATCTATTTATGGCATTTAGATACAGTCACTTTAACCGGATTGTCTCCCCTTGTACTTGGTATAAATTGAGTTAAGCTTTGTGCCAGCCAATATCGGCACAAGATGGCACACAAATTGATCGTGTAATATAATCACGTTTTAAAGATCGAATATAATATCGATGAAGAGAACGTTTAAGTGTATTCGATGCACGATCAACTCTCTTTCCAATGGAATACACACAGTACAATATGCAAAAAAAAAAAAAATATATAGATATCTTCAACGAAAATATATCATCTAATTTTACGATATAAAAACTATTTTTTTTTTTAAATCTAAATTATTTGCGATAATATTAATTCATGTTTGGTAAAGCAGGATTAAAAATGATGATTTAGCCGCTTATTACAATAATCAGTGGAATTTCCTTCGTCGCTAACGAACGTATTTACTCTCTGAAAGACGAAACAGGAATCGATCGCTGTGCACCACGCGTTTCTGCGATTGATGGTTCAATTATTCCCATAAGGCGAGTATCTAACGAGCTTCCACAGTGCATTCTCGTCCGTTCGTCCATCTATCCACCTACCCACCCATCCATCCATCTATCCATCCGTCCGTCCGTCCGTTCGTCCAGTCGGCCAAGCTTAAAATTAGACTCTATGAAACGAACAAGCCGGAAGCTCGAGCGAGCTAGCACCAAATTTATTTAGCGCGAGTGCGAATTCCATCCCGTGTTGGCAAAATTCATTCATTTACTCACTTCTCTCTCTCTCTCTCTCTCGCGACAGCTATTTACAAAATTGCTGTGAAAATTTTCCTGGAATGCGATGTGGGCTCGAAGTTATGTGAACAAAAGAACAAACGATGACCCGGCACTTTCCCGCGAAAGTCTTTATTTATCTCGATGACCGAAGCTGTTGTTAGAAAGAAATTTCCTCGCGTACGGTTGTTTAGTGTTCCGGAATAATACGTTTTACGCTCCGTCGCAAGCGTTTTGTTAGACTGCGACTTGATTAATGTTACATAATATCTATTATGCTACGTTTCCAGACGAGAACGCGGATTTGACGTTAAAGAGTCTGGCGTTAATTACACCGGGGGCGCATTGTTTGCAAGAATTTTCGCAATTAAATTCGAGAAGCACATTATTTTACCGTGCAGAACATTTCCTACAATTTGCGCGCAGAACTTGTCGCGCATGTCTCGATGATTGATTAATCCTTAGTTTTCCATAAAGATGATTGCAATGTAACACAGTTTGCTTGGTATCTATTTGTCGAAACGATTATTTATTCAACGAGTATCAAGAATTTTATCGATAATAATTTCGAAATGTCGCGACGAGAGACGCCGTATGAAACAAATAAAACTCATTGGCCAAAAGATCCAACAGATAAAACGAGAAGCGGGGCGGCGATTAGAGGGTTTAACAAACCGACCTATAACGTATTTCTCGCCACGGTGTCGTAAGCCGAGCGTCGTAAAAGAAAATCGTTAGCGCGCCGCGTTTGTGAAAACGTGCCGAAGCTGACATCAAGCTAGTCGCAGTTGAACAAAAATAGTAATTAGTGGGAAATACGATCTTTAACCCGGCGTCATTTGTAGGCCGCAGTCGTAACAATAGAAAGAGAAGAAGCGGAAAGTTTGTAAAATTATCAGCTATTAGGGGTGGGCGCAGAAAACGTTCGCGTTTCTCAAAATGATAACAATCTAGACGATTTGTTGAATTTATCATACTTTAAATATGCACAGAATTAAATATGTAAAATCTTCGTGTTTTTAAATACGAAGAAACGTGCATGCTGATCAGCGCTAAATATATCTCGTGTATCTTAGAATGTATATCGCACAATATGATCGAGTTGCGTAAACATCGTGAAACCACTGAGCGATATTATTCCATAATAAGAACTGATTCATTCAGCGCCGCGTCAAGTATCTCGTTTCGCTAGCATTAGGTTAACCCTTTGCGGTCGACATAGTGGTTTATGACGATGGAATATATAGGACATGTCGATAGCTGCGAAAGGGATTCTTGTCTCGTATACGTATCAGTGAGTATCACGCAAAGAGATACGACGAAATAATGATCGCCGCGAGATAGAATATATGACGATGCGTGATTTTTAATCTCTGCGAGCCATTCGTTTTCATTGTCTGGCATTCCAGGACATCGGCTCGCGGCGGCGTGTAATGGGAATGCGAGACAGGAATGAAAGATGAGCGAAATGCGCGAGGTAAGTAATCGCGTTGCTGCACAGGTGGAATCGCGATCGAAGGCAAAGCAAAAAAATGTTACACGCGATCAAACAAATTTCCATTTTTTCGATTGGAAAAAATAAAGATGAAAAAAGAGAAAATATGTATATAATAAGATATAAATAAACAGTTAAAAATATTTAAGGATTATTTGTTGAAAAATGTAAAACGCGATATATTACTTTTTGTCAAAAAAGAAAAAAATTAAATGTTAAATGCTTACAATTCAATTCATCTGATTTAATTCGATTATCGAGAATTTAGATTGGAATCGCGATGTCCGGTAAGGTTTGAGAACCGTTGCCGTTGCGGCGCAGGGCCGAGAAAACCATGCGCAAAGGATGAAGGAAGGCGCAACAACAATATCGTCCTGCCCCTGCCACACGCAACCAGGGGGTAACGTCCTGTTACACCAGTCTGACCACTTCGCGTCCCTCTTGCCTAACGCTTCTCCATCGTACGCGCGCGCGGACCGTTTTACTTTGCACCGGCTTTGGTTTCACCTTCACCGCGCGAAAACGTCGCGACCTGCTTCTCGCTAATCGTAATCCCATTTAACGCGGTTGTTTATCCCCGCGGCGACATAGCCGTGATAAGAATATTTCTGAGAATTCTTTTTTTTTTTTTTTTTTCACGAGCCGCGCGAAGGAATATTATACTAGCGATCGTGACGCGAAATTCGCAAAAAAATATTTATTATTAAAACAAACAACTGTTACTTACCGATAATGATGTTCGCCTTTGCAGCCTCCGCGATGAACCAATACTAAGACCTGCACAATCAATATAATTGCGAGTTAGCTCTCGTCTAATACACGTGTGCGTAATATTATAATTAGTAATATTATAGTCTCGGAAATTAACATCTCGTATCTTCCTAATCTTAGCGTCATTATGCTCGAAGGAAAGTGATAATTAAAGCGTCCGTAAATATCCGCGTGTCACGTTTAGAAGTTTCGCGTATAGCCTTGTGCGAAATTCAATATTAATTACGACGAAATTCGCGCTAAAAGTTGATGATAAGCGAAATGTGTCTATTTGGGTAGCGAATTAGTATGCGACATGAAATTTTATCGATTAACTGTAAATGGCGAACGCCATTAAAATATGCATACTGCAGTATGCATACAAATAAGTACTCTCCCACGATAAACAGGGCATTTAAACTTACGAGATTATTAATAATAAAAGATCGCCTGGGCGGAATAAAAGCGTGTCTCGCCGATCTCGATCGGTTCGCTTATTTTTGCACAATCGCAGAAGAACGCGCACTCGTGCATCTCACGTTCGAGTAGCGTAACGTCATAAAACTGCGTCGAGACCTACGAGACAGAATATCGCGCGGTCACGTGTGCGCTGGAATTAATTATAACCGCTCGACCAACTATTCATCGCCGACTGTACGCGAGCAAGGCCGTAACCCCGACGTTCCTAAAAGAAATTGCGAAACCGCCGGGAGAGATAAATCGCGATTAACCGACGCGATTATCTTGCGAATCTACGCGAGGCCATCCACTGCGGGGGCTCCTCGGATCCCTCGCGTCGATAAAGGTGTCCTTACTTAAATCCTTTGTTGCTCAAGTCGCGCATTTATTAAGCAGCTTGTTTCGCGCATTTATTAAGCAACGTGTTTCGCGCTGATGCGAAACGCGCGAGATTACACAATAAGCGAACGAGTATCAAAGGTGACAAAATTATTATGGGGCAAAATTATCGCGCTGACCGATACACAGACATCACTTAAATCCGTCCGTTTGGGACAAAACGACCGATCGAATTCAGCGTTTAAAACGCTCGATCGCGCTTCGCTGCCCTCGCGCGGATCTCAAGGACTGACCGAAGCGGAACCTTGAAGCACTTTTGCTAGATCACTGTCACCAGATATGTATAGCGAGAGAGTAAACTTCACCGTGCCGACTGCACGAGCCGTGCACGCTCGCGAATCACGATCGCGCGAGCATTCAAGGTTGAAAATTCCAGACGCCCCCTCCCTTTCCCCCCCCCCCCCCCCCCCCCGCGCGTAGCGGGGGGCAAAAAAA
>NW_021849477.1:141455-160770 GCF_003651465.1 Formica exsecta
CCCCCCATCTACCCCACCCCATCCCGCCAGGGATAGGTCAGGGACAATGAAACGTGCCAAACGCAACAGCAGCTGCACTCAAAAGTTCGTTCAACCTTCCAACAAGGGACGTAATCTTTTGTACAATAAACGGTAGCGCGTAGTCCTCTGCGACATTCCGGTTTCCGCTTAGAGCGCGTCCGGATCTCCCTGGAAGAGCCGATCGACGCGAACGAACCTGGTGAGCGCGTCCTGACGTGAGACGCGAGAACATCAACAGCCGGGACTCCACGCACTCCAATGTTCCTCTTTAGAGAAGAATGCCGCGCGAGCGAATTGCAGCGTGATAATTCCGCGCGTGCAGACACGGTTACGCCAGAACTGACACTAGGCCGAGAAAACACGGAATAAACTTCACTTCGCCAAGTGGCCGAAGCTCGTTCCTCTCCGACGAGACACGTCCACCTCTTCCTCGTCGCGAGGAGGCTCGAGCACTGGTGGGGCGAATCGCTCGCAGAGGGAGATCGTGGGGAAGAGGAGAGATCCGAGGAGGGGAGGGAGAGAAACGAGAGGAGCGGCGTGTATGCACGATGCGAGCAAAGTGTGCGTGCGCGAGCGAGTAATGCGGATGCATCGCGACGCAAGAGAGAGAGATAGACGAAAGAATGCGAGAGTGGTAAGAGAGAAAGAGAGAGTCAATGAACGGCTCCGAGATCGCCGCGCGATGAGAATTTCACGGTTGCGGAGGCGAAGAACCCCTGCCGATGGCAGGGGTTATGCGGCGCGCGATAAGACTTTTAAGGTTTTTAGGCCAGATTGTCTGGATAAAAAGCTGCACGAGTATCGTGTTTCCAGAAGAGACGCGCGCCCATAAGCGGGGGCTCTTGTTTATGCCGAAAGCGCGATTATGTCGCTTACGTGAGCGGCGAACGCTGACTAACCGCGACACTCGACACCGTCGAGATTATACGCTGCCACGCATGCATCGACGAAGAATACGAAGCATCCCGCGAAAGCTACCAGGTCATGCAAAGAGAATGCCATACAGTTATTAGACAGATGAAGTTTATTAGAAGAAATTAATGCATTGATTAATAAAATGATAAATTATGTAAATTAAATATGTAATTATAACTAAATTTGTCATAATAAACTAATAAATAATATAGAATTGTAAAATAAATTATATAGTAAAATAGATATTCTAAATTTTCCATTAGTTAACTGGATGAAAAATTAAAAATTGTTTCAGTATTTAACAATAAAAAAATTATACTATTTTTAAAATACAATTAAAATGTCATGGCACCAGAATGAGAAAAAAAATCATTTAGATAAAATCATGATACCTGTACATCTGTACAGATTCCGAATTAGTTTCAAACTATTCACATAATACAAGATGTTTCTAGAAAAATTTGATTCTCTCATATTTGAATAAAGATTAAAGACTTCTCAAACATTTCCAAATTCAGCGCATCGAACGATCTAATTAAAATATTGCCGTAGTGATGGCACGGAATCACGACGTGCTGTCGCAGCTATAGAAAGAGACACTTATAATTTTCGATTTGATAAACGCGATCGGGCGGCACGTTTCGACATACCTGCGATCGGCGAAGCTCTTTTTCCCTTCGGATTCTACCTTCGTCGGGAAGAGCCCGTCGTTGACCGAACGCGTTCCGTTCGTCCGTCGCTCGACAACGAGAAAGACGACGAGGATGACGAAGACGAGAACGACACGTACGACGTAACACAAACACGAAATCCCGAGCACAGATTGGCGAATGCGCGACACCGCGGCGTAAAGTCGCACGCGTAACGGTCAGGCCGATGCATGACATGCGTGTCGCACTCGGGTACGGCGCGTATGACGTGGCGTGCGTGCGGAAGTATATCGATCAGCTGACGGTCGGGCGGATACTGGGCCGCTTCGCGGAATTCACCATATTGTTGCGTCGGCACGCATGCGCCAATGATGCGCCCTCGTCCCTTCGTTCTCTCTCTCTCTCTCTCTCCCTTTTCTTCCCTTACTTTCTTCTCCCTCTTCTGCACTCACCCCGCAATTTCGTCCGTTGTATATACAGGGTGATTCAGCAGGCAGGAACCCGCGATACGATTGCAGAACGTGTTTCCAAGGGGGTCGTAATAATTCGAGAGACGAGAACCCGGGCACATCTGTTTATCGATAAGGAAGCACGATTTTAGCCCCCAAACGACTAAGGGAGATACTCCGGAATAAACAGATAAAATCTTCATAGAGAAATTCTCGCTCTAAAAGTTACGACCGACGATAGAAACAGCTTTACGACCGCAAAGGCAAAACAAAATCGAATTCGCGTCTCGTATCTCTGTGGTTCTCGCGAACATCCGGTTACTCTTCTTGCGCCTCCATATACATCCAAGCCTTTCGTTCTTCCCAAGAGGATATATTCCGGCTTTTTCACTTCGATATATCGCTCCTCAATATGCTAATAGCTCGGTCTTACTTCATCGCGTACCGCTTAAATTACATTATCGTATTACATAAACTCATCCCTCTTTTCCTACTATTTTCTCTCTCTCTCTCTCTCTCTTTCTTATTTCCAGCGTCTTCCACTTTTCCGATATCCTATGACACGTTTCTCTGCGACTGCACTCCACCGCATACCCGTTCGTATAATTGTGTGTTTTGTGTCTGTACGACTTTCTCCGATTTCCATATATTTCCGCGTTTTCTATTTTCATTGCTCGCAATTATTTGCAGTAATTTTAGGGAACTCCCGAGCAGTCAAAGATCAAATACTGATGCGGAATACTGACGACAAATTGTTACAATTGCTATTAAACGCGATTGCTCTCTAATGACGATTATACAACGGAAAAATACGAAAGAAAAAAAATACTTTACTATATATTTCAGGTATCGATCCGTTCTCTGCAGAATATTTCGCTCGTGTCGTCGGTATTACACGATTAAAGAAAGGCGAGTTCAATGACATGCGGATTGATTAATATTCGGTAAACATACGTAACAATCTGCTATGCTCGATCCCCTTTTTTTCGCTTTTAAATTACGTCCATCCGTTTCTGCCGAGATATGGATTAACGAACCGTAACGAACGCGAAAGGATTATACTTTTCAGAGTGACGATAATGCGATGCAACGCAAAATAAGCGGGATTATAAAAAGCCGATGAACGTACAATGTTAAAAAAACTATAGCATCTCCGACTAAACGTTTTTTAAAGAAAGATTGATTTTTATATGCGGTTTTATATTTATGGGGAAAAAAAATCGACATCGCAAAAATTATCGAAAATTCGATAAGAGAGAATTCCGATATAAGCACATTAAATAATTACTAATATCAGTGGCAGCGCGCGTAATTATCAGTTATCGCAACAGTGATAGCTGATGATTAAATAACGATCGACTCATTCTTGTAGAGATTCGAAGAAGACGTTTCCGTTCATCGTGTCGGTGAAAAGTAATCGACAAAATATGAAATAAAGAAACAGCGAGGAAGAGAAAGGGAAAGGACATGAAACGAGAGCGAGTTGAATACGATGGATTGTGATTTCACGCGGCTGAGACGAGAATTCACAGTCACGCTTCATGATTCTCTTTCTCTCTGTCTTTCTTTCCTTTTCTTGATCCAGACGAAAAGAAACGGAAAACTTTACTTCACTCTCGCGTCGAAAATGAATATTCGCGTCGGGTGTTGCAACAGTTTACGTTAACTCCGTATATGATGTAAGGTTTGCATTAATTAGTTTTTCAGCGTAGAAAAGTAAAAAAATTAAAAATGTGTCATGAAAGTTGCTCTTTGAAATTTCGCGCAAATATATAATATATTTATTTCACGCATAATTATAAGGTATGGAATAATTTTCGTCGTTGTTTCAAATATTAGAAACGTTCGCGTTTTTTACGATGAAAGCTGTTTTATCGCGTATCGTTATTATTACAACACCGGGTATCCATATTACCGATGGGTTAAGTAATAATAATGTTTAATGAAGTTATATATTCGTGCGCGATTATTAGCGCGGAAATATACAATTTTAATGACACATTTCACTCCGGTTTCATTATCCGCCGGCTGACATAATTAAAAGCGTCGCGCGCGCCTTTAACCGCGATTAGAGAATCGTCGTATATTTCGGACGACTTGATTATCGTCTTAATCTGCCGAGAGGGAGGCTCGCGCGGATATAAATAGCGAGTCTAATTGAATGAAAACGGGCACGGAGGAAACAGTTAGCTCTTGCGGCTTTCCTCATATTCGTCACCGGTTCATTCGAATGCCAGGCGAATGCGAGGGGTGGGTAACGAATAATATTATTCTTACGCGATCAAGTAAGGATTCCTGAATCACGCCAATTTCACACGACGACGGCGGCGGAAAAGCTGGAGAAACCGGGGAAAATTATGCGGCGCATGAATGGCATATGCTAACCGCGATCCGTGTCTTTCCCGGAATACGCGAGAAGGAACAATAGCCACACGGCGATCTTATCGTCAATCTTCGTACACGAGTATAGAGAACGTGAGTAGCTCGTAATTAATAATTAGAAAAGTATATTCTAGTAACATGATAATGAACGATACTTGTGCAACCGATTCGCTACCCTTGAAATTTTATGAAAATAGCGTTATTGGCGCGTAAAATTCGTATGATCTGTTTAAAAGTGATTTAAATATGTGACGGATGATACATTTGAGCGTAAATAAATTAATTAACGCCAAACACTCTGATGCAAGACTCGATATCGCGTGACACTTTTATCTCATCGTATTCTCTCAAGTTTACGAAGCAACTAATTCACAAAGTAAACGTATTTATCGACTCACCTTGACACAGAAGTAAATTACTCCACGATCAATGCCAGCACTCAGTCAGTCTGAAACACAAAGCGCGATAAAATTATGCTCCAGGTTCGCCACACGATCCACGACGCGAGAGCTCGACAAGAGGACTGAGCTGTCCGCCAAACTTGTTTTCGGAAGAAACACACAACACGTGTTGTGGAATGTTTCTATGCAAAGATTGCGACACGCTCAAAGTATACAAACTCGCGTATAAACAAAACATACGGAACATGTTTACGCGATGACAAACGAAATGTTATTGATTCGAACGTACGATTTAAATATATACAATGTAGAGTATTTATTTCTCTTTACGGTTTTCCAAGATACAAAATATAATACTTAAGAGAGAAGCACATCTCATTTATACGAAAAGAATACAAAAAATCGCGGGAGTTTACGGTACAAGGTACGTATATTGTCGAGTTCAGGATTAACGCGTCACTTGATCACGAGAGAAGCAAAAAACTTATAGAATCCTCTTAATGTGTCTGTCGTGCGAGTTTTTTTTCTCTCTCTCTCTCTCTCTCTCTCAAGAGACGGATGAAGCCAGTTCGGCGCCGAAACAACAGCGTGTCTATACAGACGGGAATAGCTACAATAGCGTGCGATAATGAAATAACTTAATTTCGCTCCGACAAACACATAGATCAAGCGGGAAGGGACGACAGTGACAGTAGTGACTGCTGCTGGCGATAGTAGTGGTGACGATGGTAGTGGTGGAAGTAATGGTAATGGTGGTGGTGGCTGAAAGCGGGCGAATCCGATGCAAAATACGTGCTCGACCGACGAAACGCGTGTTATAGCACAAAGTACATTGTAATCCACTCTGTTAGCCAGTGATATCTGTTATAAGAATAATCTAAGACGTACGGTCAACTACGCTAAATTAATCGAGAGTGCCTTAAAAAAATCTCGATATCAAAAAAATCGAACAGACCAAAAGCCAATCGTCTTTCTGCTTTTTATATTAAAAGTGTATATTTTCACAAAATTCCTTTTCCTACTCTGATTTAGATAAAAAAAAAAAAACGGCTACAAAAATTATCCTGATTAAAGCTCTCTAATATCGAACAAATTGAAAAGCGAGAAGGACGTGTGTGCGTTGATTAAATCAATAAAAATTGTATCATCAAATAACAGAAATAGATGCAATATGCAAAAAGAGATTAATAAAAAATTTAATTTACGTATTCATATTTGGCTCGTTTCAAAAATGCTGTAAAGTAAAAAATCAAAAATCTAACGTGATCATAAATATTATTTTAAAGCTGATTATCTCTTGCATAATTGCATCCAACTGATGCTGTGGTGCATGAAAAAATTCGTCCAAGGGAAACTAAGAAAAATTCGCTGGAATATCCATTGACTCGGATTCAGAGATCGAGGACCGTCACAAAGCAAGTGGCGGGTTACGTAACAAAGCGAAACATCAAGTGCATCCACAAGTAGTGTGCGGTGGTCATGTTGGAGATCGAGCTCCAGACCTTAAAGTTGATTGTAAAAAAATCTTACGTAGAAGAGGCTCGGCGATACCGATAATCGAGAGATAGACACAAAATCCGAATCGCTATCCGTGGGTCGCGGTTACGCGATAAGAAGACGAGCGAGGTGATCGACGGCGAGGACGACGGCGAGGACGACGGCGACGGCGACCAAGTTCGACGACGAAGTACGACGACGGGCACTTTGCACGGTCGCAGCAGCAGGCCGATGTTCTCCACTTCAAGTGTCCACGTTCATTTGTGAGTCCCGATGGCCTCGAACTGGTCTCTTATCCCTGGTATCGCCCAATCAAAAAACCGGCAGCGTACCGCGAGCCGATTGGTCGTGTATGGCCACCGTGAAGACTGCAATTGGTCAACCTAGCCGAGTCACCCATGGTTACCGTTTGCATCAACAACATCTACGGTCGATATTTCGCGGCTTACTACCCGATCCCGGTGTTCTCTTCTATGTTCAGCGTCTCGCACACACATCGCGATTAACACCTACATAACCCTTGGAGGAGGTAGGGAGGGGGAGGGTGGAATTCTCGAGGGCAACCGCTTCTCTTCCACCACCGAACCCCCGGTCGCCGTTCTATAGGGCGATCTCTACCCTCCCCGAATGCTGAAGGGCTTCGAGAAAGTCGAAGGCGACCGCCACCGTCGGCTAAGGGACTTGAAAAGCTGGTACCACGGCCGCCAACGGCGTGTAACCCTCAAACATCCCCTAATGATTATTTTTCAAGCCAGCTCGCAATCTGTTTATCGCGGCGGGTATGTTTTCGGCAACACGACGCGGTTACGCGAGGGGTGTATTTATATAAGAATAATCGTGGCAATTAAGTCGAAGCGACAAACTTAAGACTCAGAAGATCTACCGGTATCGCCAAATTCTATTTTGATTCTCGCGACTCAGAGATGTAATTTGTACGAAAAAACTCACATTTAGAATACTTTGAGCAGGTATATCGCTTTCTTATCGTTTTCAAAACTTGTACAAATAATTTTTTTTAATAACAATCTACGAAAAAATACGTTGAAAAGACAATTATATTATATAATATATAATAAAATCCAATATTTATAAAAATATTATCTTAAAATAAATTTATTACTTAAAAATAAAAGATTTGGCATAACAAACATAAAAATATAAAAAATTATACAATTCCAAAAAATGTAAAATATATTTTTATTATCGCGTACAAGTTTCCATCTCTTGCCATTCCGTAGATACACAATCGAATCTCAGTTCCAAAGTGTCGCATACACGGCTTCGTCTTCGAAGTCTAATTGCCACTTTAGCAATTGTTGAGTTAATGGTATTAGCTTCGTAGCTCTCTGGCTACATCCCAGAATTCACTGTTAGCGCTTCGCGCATCGTTTTGTCTTATTTTGAATTAAGCCGCGTGAGATGCAACGAGGCCGTTAGCGCTAATTGCTAATTTCGCAACGTACGCCGCAAATGCGTATATAAATACCCAATTGTATTTTCTCATAACGAGCAAAATGCGATTCAATGTACGTTCTATCCCGTATCGGATAGATTTGATAGACAACAATTGCATATCGTAACTACGATAATTGTATCGTAAGTTACATCATTTTCGTCGTCGCGTAACGTATTCATTGAACATCTGTATTTCACGACATAAAACGTTTTCAAACTGACTGGATTTTTATTAAAGAAAAATAAATTTCATATTTTTTTTTTAATAAAACAAACTTGATAACAAACTCGTAATTTTTAAATTGACGTAATGGCTGTTTCAATAAAAGCAGACAGGACAATACGCTCAAAAAGGATCTTGAATGTGGAAGGCTAACCGAGAGACGCTATTAGACGACGTTTTACCGTCATCTCAGACTGGCAGACATTTGTCACGCGGAGTGTCGACGTGTCTCTTCGCACTATCGAAATCCACTCTGCGAAGACTCGGAAAAAGCGATTATCGAGCACGACCCGCGGTATTATTCGCGACTTTGGAGAGGAACCAGAAACGCTCGAGGCGGGCATGTCCCCGTTCGACGTTCGATTATCTGTGTTATCGATCGCTCGGTTACTCTCGTACACCCGGTTCCTGTGACGACGAAATGAGCGCGGATGCTCGAGATATCCAGCGCGACGGTTCTACCGCAAACGCGACACGTTCATATATATATCTCATGGTCCGCTGCGTCATAAAAATGCATGAATATACTACTCATGTACACCTTAGTCCGAGAAATATCATATTTTATTCTCCTGAAAGTTTGTTACTACCGGTTACATATTTAAATTAGATGAAAAAGATTTTTTCTTCTTTTTTTTTAATAAAAAAATATTCATCATCTGTTCGAAAAATATCATAAATAATTTTTAATTGCCAAAATCTAGGTTACGCAACGTTTGAACGGAATCAGCGTTTATCCGATCAAAAAACAAAGCAAATATCGCGAACAAATGGTCGGCAAAGAGATAACGAAACACAAGGAAAATAATTAAACATTCGTACCATTAAACAATCGTAATCGCGCCGTAAATCGATACCGAAATACGAAAACGACACACGATTCCAATGGAAGAAGGGCGAGGTGTGATAAATAATTCAGAAATTAGATAATATCGTGCACGTTGCTCGTTCTACGGAAACTGGTTCGATTGGTTCGCCTTGTTTTTAAGAGGAAACCGTATTACCCGAGACACGCCAACCTTGTTGTCCTGTGCAATGCGAACGAGTTCGCCAATTCCACTTGTCAATTAAGCCCACACACGATCGCGTATCTGTCCGCCGACCTAATATATGACAAATGTGCCTGCCAATCTAAAACAGTGCAGACTCGAATTTCTTATTGCATTCTAAAATAGTACCTATTTCCAGCAGATTTATTTTTGAATATAAAAATTCGATAAGCTATCAAATTCTCGATTCTGACAAGAGATTTTAATAAATTAGCTTGAAAAAATTGCCTCTCGGTTAATATTAATTGTATTTCTACTTTTTTATTGGTATATATTTTTAATATACTGAACAATATTTATAAAAATATTATCTTAAAATAAATTTATTACTTAAAAATAAAAGATTTGGCATAACAAACATAAAAATATAAAAAATTATACAATTCCAAAAAATGTAAAATATATTTTTATTATCGCGTACAAGTTTCCATCTCTTGCCATTCCGTAGATACACAATCGAATCTCAGTTCCAAAGTGTCGCATACACGGCTTCGTCTTCGAAGTCTAATTGCCACTTTAGCAATTGTTGAGTTAATGGTATTAGCTTCGTAGCTCTCTGGCTACATCCCAGAATTCACTGTTAGCGCTTCGCGCATCGTTTTGTCTTATTTTGAATTAAGCCGCGTGAGATGCAACGAGGCCGTTAGCGCTAATTGCTAATTTCGCAACGTACGCCGCAAATGCGTATATAAATACCCAATTGTATTTTCTCATAACGAGCAAAATGCGATTCAATGTACGTTCTATCCCGTATCGGATAGATTTGATAGACAACAATTACATATCGTAACTACGATAATTGTATCGTAAGTTACATCATTTTCGTCGTCGCGTAACGTATTCATTGAACATCTGTATTTCACGACATAAAACGTTTTCAAACTGACTGGATTTTTATTAAAGAAAAATAAATTTCATATTTTTTTTTTAATAAAACAAACTTGATAACAAACTCGTAATTTTTAAATTGACGTAATGGCTGTTTCAATAAAAGCAGACAGGACAATACGCTCAAAAAGGATCTTGAATGTGGAAGGCTAACCGAGAGACGCTATTAGACGACGTTTTACCGTCATCTCAGACTGGCAGACATTTGTCACGCGGAGTGTCGACGTGTCTCTTCGCACTATCGAAATCCACTCTGCGAAGACTCGGAAAAAGCGATTATCGAGCACGACCCGCGGTATTATTCGCGACTTTGGAGAGGAACCAGAAACGCTCGAGGCGGGCATGTCCCCGTTCGACGTTCGATTATCTGTGTTATCGATCGCTCGGTTACTCTCGTACACCCGGTTCCTGTGACGACGAAATGAGCGCGGATGCTCGAGATATCCAGCGCGACGGTTCTACCGCAAACGCGACACGTTCATATATATATCTCATGGTCCGCTGCGTCATAAAAATGCATGAATATACTACTCATGTACACCTTAGTCCGAGAAATATCATATTTTATTCTCCTGAAAGTTTGTTACTACCGGTTACATATTTAAATTAGATGAAAAAGATTTTTTCTTCTTTTTTTTTAATAAAAAAATATTCATCATCTGTTCGAAAAATATCATAAATAATTTTTAATTGCCAAAATCTAGGTTACGCAACGTTTGAACGGAATCAGCGTTTATCCGATCAAAAAACAAAGCAAATATCGCGAACAAATGGTCGGCAAAGAGATAACGAAACACAAGGAAAATAATTAAACATTCGTACCATTAAACAATCGTAATCGCGCCGTAAATCGATACCGAAATACGAAAACGACACACGATTCCAATGGAAGAAGGGCGAGGTGTGATAAATAATTCAGAAATTAGATAATATCGTGCACGTTGCTCGTTCTACGGAAACTGGTTCGATTGGTTCGCCTTGTTTTTAAGAGGAAACCGTATTACCCGAGACACGCCAACCTTGTTGTCCTGTGCAATGCGAACGAGTTCGCCAATTCCACTTGTCAATTAAGCCCACACACGATCGCGTATCTGTCCGACCTAATAAAATATGACAAATGTGCCTGCCAATCTAAAACAGTGCAGACTCGAATTTCTTATTGCATTCTAAAATAGTACCTATTTCCAGACATTTTATTTTTGAATATAAAAATTCGATAAGCTATCAAATTCTCGATTCTGACAAGAGATTTTAATAAATTAGCTTGAAAAAATTGCCTCTCGGTTAATATTAATTGTATTTCTACTTTTTTATTGGTATATATTTTTAATATACTGAACAATGAGTAATCCATTTTTAAAATCTACTCAATCTCTCTTCCAGAAATAAAAGCTTCACATGTATCAAACTTAACGATATTATTAGCTAACCGGTTTTTATCGGGTTGACGGCACAACGTGTGAGATGAAATTATAAGAACAGAGTTAAGGCGTCACGCGAATCGCAACCGTAAGGCGAGATTCATTTTGACGATGACGAACGACCGACTGTGAGAACATTTCTAAACGCGTTATGACAAACTCGACGATTACGCGATGCATTTTCTGCATGGACTCTGCCAGCGATAAATCTTTCACGGACCTTAAAGGTCTTCATGTTTCTTATTTGCGCGAATGTGCAATGTATCTTTCTCCATTAGCGAAATCAGTTTACGCATCGTTCTCGATGAAGGTATAATTGCAAAAGTTGGGAACGATGGTGAAATCGTCGCAGCTTGTTAGGATTTCGTAAAGCAGTCGCGTAAAGCTCAAGAACTTCAAGCAAGCACACGTTTAAGAAATATAAAATTTAACGACATAAATGAATCGCGTTGCTTATCCGTAAAAAGTTTTAAAAAATAAATTTGTTTACATTTTTTTCTCTTCTCTTTAACTTGTTCTTATTTCTTCTTTTGAACTTTGAAAAAAGATAAATGTTCACATCTCCAATTTGTCAGGAGATTGTCGCTGCGCGGTAAACGATCTTGAGAAGAAGTCGCGGAAATGTGTTGCGAGGAGACAACAATGTCGGATCGGTGGAGGTAGCGGGAGAAGAAAGGGTGATGACCGAAAAGGGTGAACGAACGGAAATCATGAGCAACTTCGGAAGAAAAGAGAGAATACATGAGTGAGTGAGTGAGTTAGTAAGAGAAGGAAAGAGATAGAGAGAGAGAGAGAGAGAGAAAATGGTAAAGAGAGAACGAAGCGAAGGGAGAGCGAGAAAGCGCGGATGGAGAATTTATCGTTACCAGAGGTGCTTTGATTCATAGATGTAAAAACATAGGAGAAAACAAGGATGCGCCTATATCGCGATGAAAAAGAAGGAGGAAGAGATCGTGCAATTATATTATATTATAACGAAAAAGCGTAGGAGGCGGAAGCGCCGACGATCTCACGCCTATGGAAAAAGAACGCGAGCGTAAATATGCGACGTGCCCGACATGCCGTACTGAAATCGCGATTATTATAGAGACGAGATCTTCGACAGAAATAGACGTCAGTCGCACAATGACATCGCGCGTTTTTGTCGCCGCGCTAAATACTAAAAATTCCCACACGTCTCCGTCGATGAAGATCGCACACGATGCTCGACGTTTGCGAAAAATCGGATAAAACAACGACGTAATAAACGAGCGGAACATCCGGAGCGAGAACGAGAAAGAAGGATAGTCCTTATCCTCGGTCTCCTTCCCTTTCATTTTAGCTCGCAGTTCTTCGACACGATGATCCCAGGATGCCCCCGGGTCGTGAGAAAGATTCCTCGGACTGTTTTCATCTCCGACTAGGAGGAAGGCGAGTACAAGCACGAGTATAACTATTTCTCTCTCTTTCCACTCTCCGCCCCACCCTCGTATCGATGATTTTTTTCGGCTTTCGAAACCGGCTCCGGCGCAAGGACAATGGTCTTCTCCATCGTGCGACCGGGCGTTTCCGCGCGAAAACGCTTTCATCATTCGCGATCAAACAGCGGTAACCGGCGCAGTTTCTCCATTCCTCTAGGATTATTTTACGCGAGATATTTTCAAGACAAGTCCATCCTCACCGAGAGAAGCGTTCTTATTGCGGGATTCTCCGCCGCGGAGAATTTATAATCGTTACTGTCGATGTAAACTAATAAACAGATAAGACACCAGGTATGATGCATATTGTAATTAACCCTTTCAGTCTTGAGTCATATCTTAATATACGGATATACACGTGTGTTAGGTGAACGAGGATATAATTCTATTGCAAGTTTACATGTCAAAAGTGCTCGAGCAAGTTACATTCACGTTTACAGTCTCGGGAATGCGCGCTTACGAAAGTGCGCGGCGGATCGTGGGATTACGTAATTACATGCGACTGAGAAGAGAGAGTGATTTATTCCGCAAATCCGACGGATACGCCGAAAATATAACGTAAAAATTATGAGCGCGATAGGATTGAACAGCTGAAGTCTTCGCGCTATTGGATCGGTCGTGACCAATATTTCTAGCGCGCACTCACCATCGAATCTCTCGTGCCAATTCTCGAGTTTATTTTCATCTCAATATACGATAAAAATAAACGCGAGACGATCGATACGCATGACTTTTACAAATAAGAAACGTCATGTTTACGAAAAAGCTGATAAGATTTGATTTGACAATTTTGATCGAATTAAATATAACAATCATTATTATAAATATATAAATTTAATATAATATATAATCGATAACACTCGTGTATTTTTTTATCTGGTCAATTCCTCCGCAAGTTATTTCCCGTCGATAAATTTATCGCGTACCGCTGAGTACACTTCATCATGTTGCAGAAACGTGACACGAAAGATAGAAATCGTGTCGCAAATTTTTCAATTTGTAATGTTGCTTACGTTTCGTCAGCATTATATCATAATTTCAAAACACACAGCTAGATATAAAACTATATAAAAATCATTTATAATTAAAAATTTTCTCATTCCAGCCCAGACTTAGACAACATTGCATTGCATTGCTGTAACAATTATATAGTAGCTATTTTACTCAATATCTTTAAAAAGAAAGCAAAACGCGAACTTTCTTTATCGTACAATATATTCTCGTAAATGTTCGATGTAATATTTGTACGTAACACCAGAGGTGTATCGTGTAAACGGTAATAGGCATTAGAAAAGACATTTCTTTCGGCGAATAAAGTATGCATCGTTTCCCCCTTTGATTGGAACACGATATAACCGTGAGAACTTTGCGTTCCGCTCAATGTACCGCAGAAAATGCGAAACCTCTCGCGGCAGGCTTTCCTCACGGCGAGTTTCTCCAACTTCGGCGAAGGAAAGTGTGAAAATGCCATGCTCTCGTCTCTCTTTCTCTGTTCCCTTCCCTTTCCTCACCGTTAGCGTACGATGCCATTGACGAACTTAAAAGTTGCACGGCAAGAATCTCGCCCGCGCGGTCGGAACTTTCCTATTAACTCTTCTTGCGCGTCTAAAAAATAATAAGACGAAATTCTCTCCGGTTACTTTGGGCTTGCCGAGAAGAAGGCGATTAACGCTGCCGCCCCGGAAAAAAAAAATGGAAGGAACAGATATCTATTCTGTGGCTTCTCTCCATTAGTCGCAATCGCTGTTATTAGGCGTGATTATACCGAATGAAAAGAAGCTGCGCGGCTAACTTTCTCGCCTCGTCGTTTGGAATGTAATAAAGAGAAACGAGAGATCCTGTGAGAGACGCCGTGTACCAGTTTCTTGCACAATCGAAGCCGCATTGCAAGCATATGCCGCCTTTTTCGTTAATTCGCGCTCCTCTCGAGAAATGATCTCAAAGATAGGCGAGAACTCGATCCAATTTGTCCGAATCGACTCGCGCTCGGATTAAAATACAAAATGATTTTCGTTTCGACGAGAATTCAAAACGGCCGACCGATATGACGAAACAAAGCAAAATTACCGCGGCTGTAATAATAAAGTATGCACATGGATGAAGTACGGAAAGCAGGCAGATGGTAGTTTCCGAACGCCCGCCCACATCCCGAGGCGAATATTACTTTTCACTTGGGTGGATTCGATATTACAGGTATAGAACACACAATCGAGAGAGTCTGCGAAGCAGGCGAGCAAGCCCCCTCGCTACGTCGCGGCCTCGGTGGCGGTTGTTAGATCGAGGGTAGAGAATAGCAGAGAGAGAGAGAGAGAGAGAGAGAGAGCGGCGGGTATGGTAGTAGAGACCGTTCGTGGTATCAATATTTTAAGGGTGCACGTTCCTTCATCGATCGCAGCTTTTCTACATAATTAATCGCCACTCCACCTCCCCCACCCCTTCCCCGCTCAGCGCATGTCGACTCTCGTCGGGCCTATCGAAAGCGCTCTCACACGTCTACACGCGCACACGTACAAACCACTATCACCCGCTCATCCTTCGTCTTCTTTCTTTCACCCTCGGACGCACGCGTATCGAGCCGAAGACCGAGAGAATCTCGAAAATCGAATCAGTGCCGCGGCGGCGAGTTAAGTGGATTTCGATCGAATCCGCGAAAGGTGCCGATGAGGGGGAACCGACATGGCAAAGAATTTCGGGTGTTTGTTCCTCTTCGAAGATCCCGCGGGATACGCAAGTCAAAACCCGGCCCGGTAACGAAAAGAGAGAAATGAAAGCATCTCGTTTCCGAAAGTCGTTTGCCGGAAAACTACTAGGCGTACTGTTTCGTTACGAATGCATGACTTATCGCTTCGGAATAATAAAGAGTTCGGAAAAGCAGATAGTCCGTCCCAGTCTCTCGCCTCGCGGAAGGCATTTCGTCTTATTCTTCACCTAGATTACCTCGTCGAGTATAATAAAAGTCAATCTTCTCGACTGATGAGGCGCCGATACCTTTCGAAAATCTGATGCCGTGTAAATCTAAATTTGCGTAAAAATAACGTCAAGACGATGCCTCGTTGACTTAAATTACAGGTTCAATTTTTCGCAACAAGCTTTTCGCGGAAAGAATTAAAATGTAGCATGCGTTTTCATGCAATTATCTGAAAATTATACCTGGAAATCACGCAACTTTACCATTTTATCTCGCACATATATATAAATCTCTGTTAGAAAAAATTTTGCAAGATATGTACCTTTTAATTAATTCAATATTTATTTTTCACAAAACGCGCGCATACAATTTTCTCATGATCGCAAATAGCGGAGCATTGAAGAAGGCTTGCCTTGAATATTCCAAATATTTGAATAGTATAGAAAGTACACATAAAAAGAAGATTGAAATGTGATAGAACGCGAAATGTAGAAGTTTACGCTAAACGTGAGTGAGGTGGAAGAAGCTAGCCAAAGTTCAATATTTAAATTTGGATTAACACACAAAGGATAAATCGCGCAGATCCACGTGAGCGATCGTATCTCGTCCCATTATAATTATTAAGCCGGATTTTGAGTCTTAGCTAAATCGAGCTTGCCTTACGACAGAGGGTGCCGGAGGATCTACTAGAATCGCAGGAGAATTTCCCCATTTACAAAAATATTAATCTCATTATATCTCGAAATTCGAATTGATATACTCGTATACGCAATAGTCTCCACGTAATCATAGTTAATTATATTTTTTTTAAACTTGTAATGCGGTATAAAGATCTCTATACCCGTACTTTTTCTAAAAATTAGATCCATTCTCTTTCTAAAAGTTTATGAAGATGTATATACGCGATCGTATTAAGTTTTAGTTAGCGATGCATAATAAATAATAAAAAGACACGTTCATGAAACGTGAACTTTTCCACGAAAGGCACAGCGGCGTAACGTAGTAAAAAGTACTCCCAAGCTATCATGAACTGGCTATACTACGTGCATGCAACAGTGGAAACTATAATTACGCGAGAAAGAGGAAAAAAAAACAGCCGATCGAGAGGGCTCCGCGAGGGTGGTAGTCGCGAGAAACGCACGATGAGAAGGAGAGAGTACCGAGGGCAGAGGTGGCCGGATAAAGACGGAGATAGAAGGGGTGAGGAACACGGAGGGAGGAGGAAACGTTTAAAGGGAACAAGTATCGGAAAGAGCGAAACCGGCAAGAATGGCAAACTACTGTGGGACCATGCATCTGTCCTAGCATATTTGATATTCCTCCTCCTTTTACCCTCCTCCTCCTCCGCTCTCTTGCATCCATGATATCTGCGGCTTTAAGTCTATGTCACGCAGCATGAAATCCCCCTCGTTGTGTCGGAGGCGTATGTACGCCTCGTCGCAAAAATAAAAAATATTGAAAATGACAAATAATAGTCAAATCATTTTTAAGTTATTTTACTTTCACACATATAGCGGGATGATAAAATTTAATTTACTTTTTTTTATATATTTTTGTTTTTGATATAATAAATTTTAATGATAGAGCATTTGTAATTTTTTTCAGCGAGAAGACGATAGATGCGAAGATTTGTATAATTGTCGTATACGAGAAAATGATAAATAGAAAAGACAATCGTATGCGTTACGAGCATATTGGAGACGGTTACGTCTCCATATTTACTTTTGTTTCCTTTTAAACAAATTAATCCCGTTCAACATTAAAATTTATTTAATATAAGACTTATTGCGTCGCAAGTTTATTCGCGATGTTTCTATCGCACACCCGACCTTCGAAGTAATTTACTTACTACCAAAGGACGTGACTCGCGCGAATGATATGCACGAGTCGAGCAAGGATTCCGGCCGCTTGAAAATTTATGAGAGGATATTTCAAGTAATGAATACGCCACTGTATGTGTGTTACGCTGCGCGTTGCAGCTTCGACGTAGAAAAAAAAAAAAAAAAACTGGCGACTCAATAAAAAGTCGATCTACTCGGTGGAATTCTCCCACGCTTGCAAATCAGTATTAAAAGCGCCAAGTCTGGCGAACTCGCATAAATTTATTAACTCTCTATTTATTATGTCCAGAACATTTCCGATTGGTAAGAAATTTCATTCTCCGAGAAAAACTTCTAATTACTAATCGCGAAATAATTTCATCTTTGCAAATGCGTCTCGCGTGGGAAGTAATTGTGTAATGTAATTAGCTGGACGCATCGGGCGATCGTAGGAGGCGGAGGCGAGTTAACGGGACGGTGCGTGACGTGCTCGTTAGATCGTAAATGAATTTGTTAAGCACGTTTTCAGTTCAACCGTAAAATTCAATGTTACCATTATTTATTTATTTATTTAATTAGATAAACGGGAAAAATATCCCTTTGGTATACAAACGTGTAAATACAAAAATTTATGCACACTTGACGTGTTTTATCCAAAAATTTCGAGAGGGAAGCTTTTTTCCCGAATATTATCGTGCTTATTTTTAGTGCTTTCTCAGGTAGATATATTGATTTATCCATTTATGCTAGAAGAATTTAACGTGCGATCATTATTATCTTCGTTAATGAGCGTCGCAATTAGAATCGATATAAGTGGAGGATGACTTGATACGATTTGATCAGCTGACGACTAGTGATATATCCATCTCTTTTAGAACCGCTCCCATTCGTTTCGAAACGATTTGTTACATCACGCGTTCTAACACCAGCTTATCGATGCGAAGCAAAAATGTGACATATCAGCGTTGATATCACTCAAAGCAGAAATATTTCATAACAGAAACGAAACGATATATTTTATACATTAATCATTTAGTTTATTAATGTATGCGTATTTTATTAATCATGCAGTTTCAAAATCCTATTAAAATAAATGTATATCTATTGTAACAAATATATGATATATTGATATTTTCTAAAGCAGAATGTGAGAGAGAAATAATTTTTCTTCAGATAGATTTGGAAAAATATATTTTTTCTTCTCTTTCAAAACGCTAATTTAAAAATGACCGTGTAAATTTTAAAGTTCCGTCATGCGCCGAAACCGATCGTTTGATGTAACATTAAATCGCATCGCGGATCTTCGATGCAGACGAAGAGGCCGTCTGGGCGACACGACCGCGACGATGCTCCCCACGTTGCTGGCGGCGAGTCGTACACGCCACCTTCAATAATTCACGAACGGCTCTATCTTACGTCGCGTACTATTCCGAGGCCCTCCGAGAAGAGATGCTCGTCAGGGACTCGTGAGAGTCTTGGCGAAGTACGCAATAAGGAGACGTGCAAGCCCAATCGCGAAACGAGAAGAGAGCGCGTAAACCACGCGTGGACCGCAATGCGGAACTGATGCGCGATTTAATCCTTCGATCCCCTCGTCTTAACCCGTGAATGTTCATTATCGCGAACGGTTTTATCCGGAAATTATTTTAAAAAAAATCTAATTCTTATTATTCAATATAAAATGAATTAAAAGAGATTCATGAAACTGTCTCTTTTTAACGATTACGGATATGATTAAAAAAACAAAAACGTGAGACTACGGCAACCGTGCGCAGGAAT
>NW_021849477.1:160937-179507 GCF_003651465.1 Formica exsecta
AACCGTGCGCAGGAATCCCGCACTAATTAATGAAACACTAAAAGGAACGCTAAGAAGAACGATTCCCAGTCGTATAAGCGAACGTACTGCGAAAGTTAACAAAGTACGAGATTAAAATCCATGCACGAAGCACACCTTTCGGCATCCTTCTCTCGCGGCTCGCAGACGGATCGATAACGAGAAAAGGTGAGAATGAGAGGAAGCGAAAGGAGAGAAGAGATGAGAAAGGGAGAATTATTGCAAAGTCAGGATACTTCTCAGATACTCTACCGGACCATTCAAGTGCGATCGACTCGCGAGAGGAGAGGGAAGAGGGAGAATTTAACCCTTCGCCGAGCGGATCCATTTTCAACGAAGAATTCCACTCGATTCGTTTCTTCCGTAATTCGATTCGTTTTTAATTCGGGATTAATCGGGTTTCTCAAGGGAGGGAGGCTTTCGGCGATTTGATTTACGAGCGTTGTAGATAAGGAGTTTCTCTGGGGAGAGGGGAGAAAGGGGACATGCGTTATCTCATTTTTTTTCGCTTGTCTAGTGGTTTGCAAATTTCTCGACACTCGTATAACGAAATAACCCGATCGACCTATCTCCTAGCCTTTCTCTATCCGAATACAATGAATACGGCGCCGGCGGGATGATCCTCCGGCGAATTACATCACTCGTCCTTTGTTCTCACCAGTGCGGTACTCGCTCGTTCTTGAATTGAGGTACACGAGAGTGTACGATTGTATGAACGATGAACTACGAAGTATAACGTATACATAGAAGACAGGGCAGTCAAGACAGTATATTTGAAGACGCTCAAAGTTGGCAAAAGGGCAAATAGGTATTAAAATAACTGAGAATACGAAGCCGTTCCATTTTCATGTGCGTTTACAACCTCATTCCCATCTGATTAACTTTGGCATTTCAATAGAAGGATTATGGAATAATTACCGAGAATAACCTACTATAGTACTATATAGTTTTACGTACGCAATAAGTGATGTAATTCTATGTACATACGTAATAAGAGTCCCTTCTAACTAAATGTGGATCGTTAACGTTCCTAAACTATCTGAAAATAAAGAAAATTCTAGAACGCTAAAATTATGTATAATCTTTTATATTCTACTTAGTTTGACTTATTCGCGTTATCATTCTTTATTCTTTTCTATTTCTGTATTTTTTCGTATCAACGATATAGAGAGACATGTGCCTATAATATATTTCTAACATCTCGACTTTACTTTAACAATGAAAATGTTATAAATATATCTAAGAAAACGCAAGTTTTGCTCCATATAATTTCTTATCTATGTACTTGTCCCGCGCGACGAGATAAAATAATTTATATCCGAGAGATAGCTTTTGAAATAAAGCAGGCACTTAACGAACGTCGTTTAGACGAAAAGTTTTTTCGAGGGTATTACTACATCGGGCAGTGTTACTTCGCAATGCTACTCCATTAATATTAGCGAGCGGGCTTATCTCTAAAAGTAGAGAGACAAATCCGAATCAGATACAGCTATACAGGAGTTGACCATTTAATTACTCCTTCAAAGTAACTAAGCACGCGATCACGCGAACAGGCGTCAGAGCAGCTGATTATCGACAAAACGAAGCGGCATGAATCAATGTTCGTGAAAAAGCTAAAAAAACACGCGTGAATTTACACGGAATTTTACGGCGCGTCAATGAAAGTGCGAACAGTGGCGTTCGAGCGTATAATTCGTTCGGTAATTGCAAGAATTTCGACTCGTTTGAACGTTCATTGCGACATCGCATGGTCAAGCGTGCCAAGATCGCGCGGAACAATGAGCGTCACGCTCCGAGAAATCCTCTGGCACCGCTTGTTGTCGCAGCTGTTCCAGTAATTTGTGAATCAAATACTCTGTTCATTGATACCAAGTCCGTAAAACTATCGTGTCTTATATATGTTGATATCTTAATACGTATATAATAGATTATATAAAAATATAAATAAAAAAGAATCAAAAATATATTAGATTACATATCAGAAAAAGAGTATGAGTTACACCACACATGCGCGTTTATCCTCGTGAAGAAACTTAGTCTCTCATTCATCGTGATCGATTTATCTGCGTCGAAAGATGTTGCGGCGAACCAGAAGCCGCCGCTCTCCTTTCGTTCGGCCTACATTGCGTGCATTAAGGATACGTAAACGGGAATCCGGTGCAAAGTGAAAGTAAAAGTTTCATACTCTCGCAAAAGTGAGAGGATGCGCGGGTTCGCCCAATGTCAAGTTCAAGGTCATCTGACATGTCAGAATGCGGTTCCGCACCGGACACATTTGCATCGTGGTCATATACAGGCTTGTGCACCTGCAAGACCCACGGACATTAACGCCCACGTGGTCCACGGGAAATTCGAGGCCTCTCAATATCGAGAGATACTTTTGAAGATCTTAGATATATCAGTAAAAATTAATTCCGCGTGAAACAAAAATGACTATTGTGTAATATAATTATTTTATAATTTTATAATATCGATTACCTTTTAATTTTTAGAAATATTTTTTTTTATCATTAATTTTATCATGAGACAATGTCTTGCACTGTCACTGAATAGTCAACAATCTCGATTGTTTTTAAATCAAGTAGTACATGGATTTGATCAATTGATAAATGTATGAAAAAGCGGTTACAATGTGATTGCGCGATCGTAGAACAGCTTGTACGAATTATCCAAGGCCAAGTGTTTCCATTCATTGAAAGATAAACATGCTCAGACGGCCATTAATGTCGGAAGTCTTTAATTGGAGCATGCCGGCCAGTAGAAAGGACAAATTCTCTCCCGTTGAGAAAAACAAGAGTGTTCCCGAACATTACCGATTCGTTTTGCCAATTAATTTTCGTTAATTAATAGAAACATAAAAATTATATTTAATTCTGTAACTACTCACATTTTTTCTGTGAAACATTTCCAATGAAAAAATTACTGATTATTAAAAATATTCATCAAAGATTGAAACAATTGATTAAATGTAATTATTATAAAATTATAAAATGATTTTTATAAAATTATATTTCATTCCCGCCAATTAGTCAACCGCACATTTAATGCGGACTAAAAAATGGACTATCAATTCGAATTAAGCCAAATTTAAAAGACATTCCCGTCAACTTTTTATGATCGTACCTATTAACCGCGATTTACACATGACTCGTCTGACAAGCAGTTCTCAGAAGATAGTTTGAGCAACAGCACCTGGCATGCAGGTGATCCGAGCTGTGTAGTTCTGCTTGTGAACTCGTTACGTAAACGACGACGACGACGTCAGTTGCGAAGCTCGACGTTCAGTTACGAGAGATAGAAATGAGCGGCGGGCTTAGAGCTGCTGATGCTCGATCTTCCCTGATCCCCGGTTCTCGAGTTCTCTCTTACCCTACCTGAATGGTTAACTTGTTACGTAAACAGAGAACATTTTAAGACGATACGTATCTTGCATGGTTTCTCTCAACTTGCTTTATGTATAACCCGATGTTAGGATCGCGCGGCAGTTTTTACGGGAAGTGAAGAAATAACGAAAAAAAATAAAAATACCATTTATGCGATTGTAATCGAATAATGTGATCTGCATCAATGACTGATAGTACAATCGAGATAATTGTGACAATTCAGTGAATGTGATAGTGTAAAAGATTTTCTAATAATAAAATTAATGATTAAAAAAATATTTCTAAAAATTAAAATACAATTTGGTTAATTCGGTAATTATTATAAAATTATAAAATAATTATATTGCAAAAGTCATTTTTGTTTCACGCGGAATTAATCTTTACTGATATATTTATGATGTTGAAAAGTATCTCTCGACATTAAGAAGTCTCGAATTTCTCGTGGATCACGTGGGCGTTAATTTCATGGGCCTTATGCAGATGCACAAGATTGTATATGACCACAATACAATTCGTCGCAACTGATATAAATACCAGTTAAAAAATATTATAGTTATTATTACGTACAATTGTAAATCTCTTTCATCTGGCGATAAACTAACGATCAGATTTAATGGCGCGCTCTCATACGAGCGTATTAATCCGACAGACACACACGCGTGCGATATCGCACTCGCCACCTTCAATCCTCTTAGCTAATCCCAACATGACGCCGCTTTTTGTTTCAAAGCAACACGGCACGCCATCAATATCATCCGCGCGCGCGCGCTCTCGTTACTATATCTATGCTTGTAGAACATCTGCCAGTATCTGTCTAATCCTTTTCAAGTCACACTTGACTCGTTTACTTATATGCGTCATGATTAATGAGATACAGAATTCGCAGCCTATTCAATTATGCCTTTGTCCTCAACACTTCACGAGATGTATTTAAAAGCTTTCGCGTTATAGAAATATGAGCGCGAGGAAGAAGCAATCTGATCTAAACGATTACGAGACTGAATTGTTATAGATTGAGACAGAGTCTACTGTGTCTACGCTATTAAAAACGTCGCGATTGAAAGTGGAAACGCGGCGCAATTAAATCGGCACTCGCGAACAGCAATAAAATTCCATTCGACATTGCAACTCGACGGAGTGGATACACGAGCGCTTGTGAGAATTAACGGAACGAGTAATCTCGTAACCTCGCGAATACCATAAGAATGCCGGCGATCGCAAAAAGAAAAGGCAACGAGGAATTACGCACACGCGGCGATGTTTTCATGCGCGCACGCGAACGGGGAGAGGACCTAGATAGATCAACACAGGCGGCGAACCCGCTGCATTCCAGCGTCGCGTAAAAGTGCACGATCCAAGGACTACGAGTCGGCGGGACGACGATGGCAGGGGGGCGAGGACGAAAGGTGGAGGCGAAGTTCAAAAAGGGAAACTCCGCGGCAGAGCGACACGATAAGGAATGCCGCGAGACATTGTTGCAATCTTCTTGGGCAATCG
This sequence comes from Formica exsecta, assembly GCF_003651465.1. NCBI lineage: Eukaryota > Metazoa > Arthropoda > Insecta > Hymenoptera > Formicidae > Formica > Formica exsecta. The sequence continues at coordinate 165,836 of NW_021849477.1, forward strand.
CCCTCGTAACAGCCACCACATGACATATTTCATCCTCCCGCGTATCATCCAGGAGTTAATTGCGAGCAACATCGCCGGAATTATTAACCCGGGGTATATGCGGAATCTTTATTTATTAAAAGATAAAAAATCCAAAAATTGTACCGCGCGACGATCACATGTATATTTCGCGGGCAAATTTTAAACAATTTTTAAATAAATCGCTTGAGGCGATGCAGGTTTTTTATAAAATCATAAAAAATCTAGCCTGTATATAAATCGAATCATTGTAGACTGTTTTAAAAACATTTAAAAAAGAAAACATTGTGTAAAAAATGGTACAAATATATATAGATAGTCTGTGATGTGTAATTATCGTTAACCAATCCGCATCATTATTATGTAAAGTACTCAAGCCACTCTGGTTTTGAATGGCTCGTATGTGTATAGCTAATAGTGGTAAAATAATACACTGCACTAGAGCGCAAATAGTGCGCGGCGAATAGATGTGCAACCACATGAGTTGCGTGCAATTACGAATAATGAATTCGCACCTGTCATCATAATTAGGCACTAAAGTATTAGCGTCCCTATAAATAGAATGGTAAAAACAGAACACATTCGAACATAAGATATTGCTTTCGGATTATTCGCGGATTTGAAAAGAATTTGTTTGTATACCAAAGAGATACTACAGAATTAAGAGAGAAAGATATAGAATAAATAAAAAAAAACAGACGAAGAAAGAGAGAATAGAGACAGAATAATGAAACGTACAAAAAAAAATGATTTGAACAGCTGTCGCGGTAACACCTTACCGGTTTGACTGCATAGCGCATAGTCTATTCTATTTTAGATCCATGTCATTTACACAAAGCGGTTTCACTTTACTTAGCCGCCCGCTCTCGTCGGACAGATGGCTAACTAGAACGTGACGAAAGTGTGCGAATCGATGACACGTATCGTTTTTACTTGCAATCCGCAAACTGTCACCCCGCAAAATGCGAGGATAAAAATTTAATTAAATGTCAGGAATTTATAACATAGATGGCAAACAAATAATAAAAAAAAAAAAAGTTATTAATTTACCTTTATTATCGCTATCTGTTTTCTCTTTATTATTTTATCGATACTTCGAAAATTATCACTATAAAAACATATAGCAATATTATTTTAAATACACAGTTGCATTCGAAATAACAACTCTTTTTTGCCTCTCGCGACGCATTAAATTAAATCAATTAGCGAGTAAATAATTTTTAAGAGAGAAGAAAATCGAACGTAATCAACTAGAGGAAAGTTGAGAATTACATGGTTAATTTATCGCTCGAACGAAACACAGTTCGCTAGTTATGAAAACAAAATATTTCGTTTCGTCCGTGAGACGGATCTATGCGAAAAGTTCTATTTTTCCGATATCTAATTAAGAGTTTCGTCATCCATCGGGCGCGAGATAGTGCGGAACTTGCCGTCGTTATTAAAGTCACGGGAAGAGTCTTCTCCAGCGAATAAAATAAACCATTAATTTCCTTCCACGAAGCTAAAGCGCCCGAGAGACGTTTTTCTTTCGCTTCTTAATCTTCCGGAGATCACGTACGATATATACAAAGAGTTATATCTCCTCAATATAAATAATCCCGATGTATAAAACATGTGTATATATTTTCCTCACTTCGCCTTTTTTTTTATTCTATTTTTAATATTCATAAAATTGTATATCAATTATTTTGATAGTCCGCGATATATCGCAGCGCCTAAGGGCGTGCTAGCAAATGGCGATTTCAAAATTATATATATATATATATATATATAATCCTTTTGCCGCCCCTTCCCTCCCCATCCCTCCGCGGCCAGTATCGATTACGTCGCGCGTGGGAAATAATCAACGCCGACCGCGAATGACGTTCTACGATCCATTTAACATAAAAACACGTACTGGCTAAGCCAGATTGTAAAATTACACACAACTAGGTCAATCCGTTGTCCACGTGTTATTACACGCGCGCGCGCGCGCGCGGTGTCAGTGTTGCGCGCTGGCTACGCGCTGAAAGTGCCGGACCCGTTTCAAGTGATAAAAGTGTAATCAAGGTTGACCGGCGGTGGCGGCGGTCGAACCCTTTGCATAAATCGTGAGACCAACTCGCGCGGAGACTGCAAAGTAATCAAGGCTAACCCGCGCGTTTTCTCAAGACCTAGAATCGACGAAGCTCTCACACAAACGTTCTAATCGCCGGTCAAATTTAGCTTCTGTATAAGACGATTGGTTAACTGAAAATAATAGCCATGTTTATTCACATTTGAGCGTTTTTAAAATCCCGGAAATGTCCGTATTTTTCAAATAGCGCATAATTTAAACAATAATTGTATTAGCATGCGTCGATGCATCGATAATTGTCACACCAACAGGTCTCTTGTATAATTTTTTTCACGCATACGTTATAATTATAACTAATGTAATTTTTTGATGTAGTTACGAGTTTTATATAATGCAATTTTGAAAAGTTATAGAATAGATCTGAAATTCTCGTGTTACGAGCGTCGCGAAAATTCTATTTAAAATTCAATATACATATATACTACAGCGGGCGTTAACTTCGCCAGCAAACACCTGCAATCAAAAGTGCGTGATACTTTCTCTTCCTCTCTTTTTCGACAAAGGGAAAAACAAATTCAACCTACAAAGAGACCTAATAATAATAAAAAGAAACCTTGAACCGTAACGATTCACAAAGAAGCATCTACATTGCCCACCACCCCTTCGCCCCGTCATCGCCGACACCACCACCGTTGTTCTCCACCCGGCACTTAGTGGAAACAACAAAGTGCGTGTTCCAGGCACGCGCTCTCGCGTGCCGAACGGGCGTGTGAGAACGGCGTGTCGTGCGTGTGAATCCGCACGGCAGCGCGCGTGTGCCGGCGCGGCGACGTTAATGTTTGCAATCACAAGTTGGAAAGTTTTGTGATGGCAACCGCTCCGTCGGCCAGTTACCCTGGTAACGCTTTGTTGTGCCATTGCGTCGAGCGGCAGCGGCGAGGGAGGAGAAAAGAGGGGGGGGGGGAGGAAAAGAGGGAATCGGGAGAAATCCACCCCCGTTCGCCCGCTTTCCCTCCGTCGAGAAATTGGATGAAACGGTCGCGCTAAACCCCCGTCCACCCTCTCTGAACCCTTAACCCCTCGATTGCCATTCGGGGACGAATCAACTCGGCTTGACCTAGCCCAAACTATCTCCTCCTCCCTTTCCGTCCTGTAACCCTACAATGACGAATAAAGGGCACGCGTTTCCTCTGGACCCGCTCTGTCGGAGAGCTATTCCGTAATCTTTCATTTACGCGAATCGTAAAATTGTAAATAAGGGTTTGATATTTTTTATTTGTTAAAACGTGTGCGAGATTCTTAAATATAAACAATGAATATCCACAATATATTAATGTTCAATTGAAAATTTTTCAGTTTCGAGAAATTAGTCCTAAGACGAGTCAAAACGATCCTCCAAACTTAAAGAAACGGGAATCGATCGTTAAAAATTTACGTAATAACTTGAATCCACGAAATAAGGCCAAGCGAATTCCGGTTTGAATGACCCTGCTCGTTTATTACCCTCGCTTAAGTTAATATAGTATAATTATCACGGATAGAGCTGATAATAAAATATAACGATGGGTTATATCATACATGTAACACACAACGCACATGTACATTGAAGAAGCACGCCGTTTCATATCGACGATTGCTCGCGAAATAAAAATGTTCCAGATCGAGTTATTAATAGAATTGTTGCTTGGGGAATTCTCAGCCGTTCACGCGTATTCTAATATCAACCCTAATGTAGATATGTATATAAAGTAAAATAGTAGCACTAAATGTTATTTGATACCCTGTAAAATTTTAAAATATAAAGAGCCGCGATATGTTCTTGCGATTTTCAATAGCTTATTTGAAGAATTATCATGTATGATTAAGATAGCTTTGACCAGAAAAAAAAAATTTTTCTTTAAAAAATACAAGGCAATTTTATTTAATTTCAAATAAGATCGTCTTGGATTTTTCAAAAAAAATTATTTTTTATATTTATTAAATTAATTATTAATTTTATTAAATTAATTATTTATTAAAAATCAAAATCTCAAACCAAATTGCTCAATTGTTGATATCGCATTCATAAAAATATGTATATTTAATATACAGATTTATCATATCTCGCTTGAGCGTATCAAGAAAAGTTTTTATTTTTCTATTTATGAAATCTTTAAAAAAAAGTGAAAGATCAGCATTGAATCACAAGTTCGAAACAATTTGTTCGCATCGATGAAATGTTAAATGATTGTTATTAACGATTTACAAAATACACAAATTAATATTACGGAAAAATTTTCTCATTAATTACAAAAAAATGTTAATCTCCGAATTTTATCAATTTGTAGACAGGGAACACGCGCGTCACACGAAAAATAATTTATTTCATCAACAATATTTGACGAAAATAAAATATCTTTGATACATGCAAAACTTTTATTACATTATTATTGTTTTGATTAAAAAAATGATCTAAAAGATACATTACTAGATTTATAATTTAAAAAATCTTGAATTTTTGAAGATATACAATATAAAAATCCTGAGAAAATATATTCTGGGTCATGTGTAACACACAACGCGCACGTCATACAGAGCTTACTTATCGCACGAGATAACGCTCATGTTCAGATATCGAACTCTCCTTCTCCGTTGCAGACAAACAATGTGTTACGTTAAAATATATACTTGCGTTTTTAGCATTAATTATCATAATACGCGAAAAAAATAACAAAGAGATTCAACACAAAGTGTATATACATTATATCTTTAAACATAAATAAATTTCGATCATTGTAACAATATTAATTACACAGCCATTTGTGACTGTGTGAAACATGATCATAGTATTTTGATTTAATTCCTTAATACTTAATCACGGCGGAAAATCGTCGAAACGAGACTCGTCATCAGACTATGTTCCCTAGTACCGCTATTCCAACAAGCACTAACTCATAATCTCACCGAGAATCCGATGGTACGACGAAAATGTAAAAATCCGCGACGCGAGAGTATCGACATCGACTCCGGCCATCATCGTCGCGCGCGCGGCGTCGCACGTTTCTGGAAGCCGCGCGTGTCGTGCGTATAACCTCCAAAACGGACATGACGCGATCTCGCCGCGACGTAAACGTCGCGTCCGTTGCGTTTGGCTTCGGAAAAAAAGGAGTCTTATGGAGAGATCGAGAGACATCCCTCGAAAGATCATGATCGGTCGCGATCGAAGGAGCGAGCAAACCTAGCGGATCGAGCGAAGAGCGAACGTGCGCGCGCGCGCGCGCGGGGAAAAAAAGGACACGGGCCGCGACGTGTCTCTCGAGGATCGACCGAAATTAACCCTCCACGAGGGAAAAGAAAAAGAATGGAGCGTATCCCTCTCTCCGGAGAGCGACGACGCGCCTTTGACGCGTGACGTTTCGGGTACGACGCGCGCGAACTCCGCTCGCCGGTCGCGATCGGCGTGCGTTCGACGTGACGGGAGGCGATTTTCAACTTACTTGTAACTTGCGTAGGCAGCGGCAGAAAAATCCGGGACGCACCGGGGACCGAATTCTCTCACGCACAAACACGAAACTTCGGTAGTAGGCAATCACGTCGCAATGGCGAGGAACCGCGAGTGCGTTGCGATCGAACGCGCTGCCGCCATCTTGCGGACGCCAGGCCATCTATCGGCGGAGGGGGTGCGGCGCTGATTTACGCGGGAAACGTGCGTGACGTCACCGACGCCATTGCTTGACTTATTTTGAATCGCGGCGGTTGGCGCCGTTAACGACTATAGATACTAATCGCGATAATTAAGCTTGCTCGTTTTAGATGCATTTTTTACATTTAACGTGAAATGAGTATATCATTTTGATGGGGAGCGAGAAACAAACAGACCTGCTGTTTAATGCTGTTTAAAGAATTTAATATTTAAATGAGTAGTAAAATTTATTATTATAGTGGCAAAAGAATGCACACAAAAAAAGGAAAAAAAATCAATTATTAAAAAAATAATCGATACAGTAAAATAACGATATATATATGTGCATACTTGGCTATATAATCCGTTGATCCATCGCTTCCTTGTATTTCGAAAGAAAATAACGTCTAATATATGGTAGATGATTTCGATGGACGTCGGACCTCCAAAGCGGCGGATCGCCGATATGAAAATCACAATGTTACGGCACTATTTGACGAAACTAACACTTGATACTTTAAGATACACGCCCGATTACTCTTCGCACGCGAGATTCACTTTCGGATGGCAACGATTGCGAGAAATATGAAACGATTCGAGACCGAGCAAACCGTTGCGACGCTCTCCATTACCGACGACTGACTGAATTCGAGAATCGCAATATCGAAGTCGAAGCCGAAAATTATCAACTAAGGTAGTAAACAACGGTAGCAATTCAACTCGAAATATATGACCGGTATTTATGGTCCGCGTTCTTATATTCAAGAATATATGAATATGAATACGAGCCTATATTTTAATAGATATCAGAATCGATCGAAATATATAATATAAATTATTTAATACAATAATTTATAATACAATTTTTAAAATGCTAAAGATAAAATTTCGAAACTCGCGCTTTTTCACGTAACTATATTACTAATTTCTCACTTTAGATAATGTTTGCTGGAAGAGTATTAGCGCCTTTAATGACGAAATTTACACAAATTCCCGCCATATTGTCGGACAACTTTGAATTTTTTTATGCAAAATAATCGAGATGGATAACAATCAATTTGATGGGAATTTCAAAAAGATTATTATTAATCGATATACGCAAGGTAATCATCGTTACTCTATCCTATTTTTCGTATCGGATTCTTGTTGAAATAATAAATGGAGTAACACACGGATAAATGAATTGTATACAGCATCAAGCACAGTCAGCCTAATGGATGTCGACAGTATGGAATATAATAGCGAACTCCATCGGATGGAAAGGAAGATTGATCATTACAAGTCGAAATTGCGCGACTGCCGCGACAAATACGAAAACATGGAGACAGAAATTCGTAACGTGAGACGATTACAAAGCAAATCGTTATTCGTGTTAGATAATGTACAACCGATGGAAGAGGATCTTCAAGAGCGTTTCAAAAATATACATTTAAATTACGAGGCGTGTGTGGAAAAATCTGGTGGTTACGAAGATCTGGGAGAGATGATTAGCGCAAAGATAAAAGAGTTGAAAATACAGAGAAACGCACTGATGGAAGAACTAGCGCAATTAAGGAAAAACGCCGAAGATAATAATAAAAAACTTGCCCGCGTAAAGGGTATGATAACTGAACAAGAAGTAAGTGATTTTAACGTCTATGTATAATTATTATTGTATTTTACTTCTAAATTTTTTTTACAACAAAAATTTTCTTATTTTCAGGAAAAGAACGCGATATTGCTTCAAGATTTGAAGGAAAAATCCGAGAATGTCGTATCCATTTCACCGTACATAAAAAAACGGATAAATATCGTTCTAGAAAATACATCAAAAAATAAATTAAAGCGACGATGCATTGATAATATGATAGAATAAAAAAATAAAATTTATAAATTTCGTATAAATAAAATAGAAAATTTTTTAAAATGTTTATATAAATTTGTATAACTCGTAATAAGCAAATAAATCTATTATTTATAATATAAATGTACATTATAGCATAAATATAAATACACACACATAATGTATTTCTAAACTTTATCTTGAAAATATTCATCTTTGATCATTTTATGACAAGTCACTAACTCTTCATACATTTTGTTTAATTCTTGCAATATAATTGGCGTATGATTCAAAATTTTCATCATTCTATCATTTGTGGCACATATTCTCGATCTATTTTCTACAATTGTCTTTTTTAGAGTTTCGTTCTCTCTTTCTATTTCATTTACTTCCTTCTCCAATTCCTCGGTTGCTTCCTTGACCTTGTGCGCATCCAGTGATATCAAGTGTGTGATTACATTTCCCGGTGGACGCCTGTAATTACATAAAAATGATTTAAATTAGAGAAATCATATTGAGCAGTTAATAAAATATTTTCTAATAAATCTATTACTGACCATACGTCTTCGTTAACGGACGTCGTACTTTCCTCGGACAATTGAGCTATTTTGCTGAATACATCCTGTAAATCGCTTTCCTTCAATATACTCTCCAGATCATTATTCATACTATTATACAGTTCCTTTATTAGGGCATTATGTAACTTCTGGGCAACGCTGGGTTTCGATTTGAGAATCGGGAGTATCTCGACAAACTCATCCTCGCTAAAAGAAAAATAAATGATAAAGAAAATTGATTAGTTTACGTGCGAAATAAATTAGTATGATGCAATTATTACGTCAAATTATTAAACGCGTATAATTATCATAGCTCGAAAAATCGATATCCCTATCTAAGATTAATGCTTCACGCGACGTCCGGAAATATAATACAATCTGCTGCTGTGGCACGATTTGAATTATTCGCTTTATCTCACTTCGTGGAATCTTATCGATCTAAACGATATACGTGCTCAAGAAAGATACACCCGCCCTTTTTTCCCTTTTTTTTTTTACTCCGCCGACTAACGCAGGACCGGGATGCGCATTCTTCGCGGATGATGCATAGTTAGTGTATGATAACTATCACGCTGAAGATCGAGAATTTTTTTTTGTCCCGATGCGTCAGACAAAGAGTAGCGGTACCTTCCATCACAAAGGACGGGAATCGCGAGGTTCTATAATCGACTCTTGCCGTGTCTTATAATAATAAGCATACAATAGTAAGATCCAGTCTCTTCTTTACTCAGCTTCCGACGTTTTAAAAAAATGCCACAAAACGTTACGTTTATTCTTTGATGTAACATTTATTCTGTCTATCGTTCTGCTTATCTATACAAGCGCTACATTATTAAACTTACCCAACATTTGCGTACTCTCTTAGATCGCACTGTCAACGAGAGAATGTCAATGTTGTTTCTTGCATACTCAATCAGGCCGGGACTGGTGCAATTTGAAATCAATGCTACATATTTGCATTAGTCCAGACCTAACTAAGTACGCTTTCGATGGTCCACAAGAGAAAGAAACTCGATATATCCGAAACCTGTACGATACATACGCATTTTTCGATATCGCACGCACAGAAGTCAATAGTTTATACAAAATCGAGTGCGAAACCATTTCTTTCATTATTTCACGATGCTGAAAAATATTCAATCTGCACGGAACGACCATCGGAGACAAACTACGTCCAATTTACACACTCTGGCAAGAGAGAATCGTGCTGCAGAACGCACGCACGAACGCGTGCACGATGCCAGCGATACGCAGCGCACGAATGACCATCGTTCCCGCGCCGGTGACCGCGACGGGAGGGGCCTTTGTTTCCCCGAACGCTTCGTGGAATTCCTCGAAGGTCAACCGGTGGGTCCGCGCAAAGATTTTCCTGGAAGTCCGCACGCGATGCGCCGAAAGGGTCCGATCGGATTTAGGTAGATCGCCGCGGAAGAGTACGGATACGGACCCGGGCGTACACGTGAATGTGACGGCGAGTCGAGAATTAACATGCGAACCGCGGAGGCCAATGACATCGAGTAACACCGAGTCGTGCGTTTGGGTCATCGACGATGCCGATCCCTCCCTCACCGCTTCCCGTTCCGACCCGCTGCTTCATCATCGCGTCAATAAATCTCGGCTTCTCGTGAAAAAAATGGATTGGCAGGCTATCGTCTCGTATAAAACGTTCTTTTGTTCTCATTCATTTCCGTTCTCATTTACATAAAATTCGAGAAATTATATTATTGACATTATAAAAATATGAATTTTTTTTTATATCACTCGTGTATATTCATTTATAGATTGTATGGATGTAATAAATTGTTGCGTTAAGAGATGTATATACAATAATGTTCTTTCTTATATTCTCGATATAATTTTGTTTTAGATTTATCATTGCATTATTTGTTTAATTAACATTAAATTTTTCAAAGTTTCTCTAACGATTTATTTATTAAAACATGCTAATGTCAAAGTTCATCGAAAAAGGAAGACATATCGAAGACAATCCTAAAGAACGTAAACGAGAGATGCTGTTTGATCCGAGATATTTTCGACTGCATGACGTACTTGACATACTTCTGATAGTAGTATTGTTATTGTGCGAGCATGTTTGGGCATAAGAATTATAACTCGAACGTACGATCAGACACTGAAGCTGAAAAAAAAAAATGTTTCAATCGAATTTAAGAAAAATAGACAAATGTAAAAAGCAAAGAGTAAAAGAACCCATTGTGACACAACAATGCAATCTAAATTCGCAGTAGAAAGGCACGGAAAGGTAAAGCACTTCCTTTGGCTTTCAACTGGAAGAGTTATCTCGCGCACACGTACACCTAGAGCACCTAGAGACCACCTAGACCGTTTCTCTGTCCTCCTTCATGTCATGCGAGAGAGGAGAGGTTAAGCGTGCGAGGAATGCGCGCGCGAAATCGAAAGGAGACACACGCGTGCGCGGGTCTTTTGGTACACAACACGTCGCTCACCTCACAGATTCGCTTATATTCCTGAGACTGTTGGAGACGGCGATTTGGAACAGCCGCACGTTGTTTGGCCAGTCGGCTTTCTCGTCCTCCGCCATTTCCCGGACCGACAAAGAACGAATCACGAGAGACGAGGCGTCAACAACGGATGCCTCATAATAACGGTTTTTCGAAGTGTCGACCCTCCTCGCGCCTTTATCGACGGGATTTGATTACCTCGAGAGCGTGGCGGACATGCGAGTACCAAATGTCACGTGAAGATGACGTTTGGAACGCGTCGGTGCTGCCAGCTGGAGACGTTTAAATTATTTACGGGATATATATCGCGATGTTTATTTTACAATTAATTGATTTACAGTTAAATATATTTATTCGACTGGTATAAATATATCGATGCTAATTTTATCACTTTTTTTCAAAAATTCAAGATGAATCAAAGCATTGAATTTTAATCATATATTTAATTTAATCTAATAGCGGCAAGGAAAGCGACTAGGCTATATCAAATATAATTAGGTTAGTTGATAGATAATAAAACTGTCAGTATCTCCTTTTGCTTGTTATGTTTCTATTTATCATCGATTTTTCAGATCGATCAAAACCGGTTTGCAATTAATAAAGTCTTCATAGAGCAAATTATTTGCTAATGTTTATGACGAAAGTTCTACATTGACGAAGATATCTGCGACACGAATGGTTAATCAGTCGTCGGTGCGATTACAGCATCGTACACGTCAATATAATATAATTACTCTTACTTAAGGCGCGATTAATCGACTGTTCCTTTCTATGGTACTATCTCTGGAGAATTTGTAGCTGCGTCGTATGTACGTGCGTCGCGTACTTAAAAAGCAATTGTCAATTGTCGGCGATAATAAAACTGTCAGTATCTCCTTTTGCTTGTTATGTTTCTATTTATTATCGATTTTTCAGATCGATCAAAACCGGTTTGCAATTAATAGTCTTCATAGAGCAAATTATTTGCTAATGTTTATGACGAAAGTTCTACATTGACGAAGATATCTGCGACACGAATGGTTAATCAGTCGTCGGTGCGATTACAGCATCGTACACGTCAATATAATATAATTACTCTTACTTAAGGCGCGATTAATCGACTGTTCCTTTCTATGGTACTATCTCTGGAGAATTTGTAGCTGCGTCGTATGTACGTGCGTCGCGTACTTAAAAAGCAATTGTCAATTGTCGGCGCTTGCCTTGTAAGTAACATCTTTGACTCTTTGCCGTTATTTTCATCGGAAATGTTCCGCAATCGCGCCAATTGCTCGACTAATGGATACAAGGTTGCTTTATGTATGGAGCTAATACAATACCGTTCCGGCGAATAAAATGGATTACTATACATCGGGATTTATAATCGATGGAATTCCGAACAGAGTAAGAAAGAGAGGATCAATATATAATTCAATAATTGGCTGTGTATGCGGATTGCGTCATTCTCGGAAAACAAACACGCGGCAAGTACTCTTCGTCTGTTCCGATTTCTCGCTTCGAGAAATCGCCGTGGGCATCTATAAGCATCGTCCGAAAGTTGTCGGCGAAAGGATTCACCCCTCTGTGGGAGTTAAGCGGTGATCAGCGATCTATCTCAGATCCCTGACAGATCTGTTTGCCAAGAATCACTTCCTCTTATATTCGTGAGACGTTCAAGGCAAGCCGTCGCCGCCAGGTTTCTTGAGTCTATACTCGCGTTATAGGACCCGATACTGCGCCCATATCTGGGGCTACACCTTTCGGCGGGTGCATTTACATGCGCTTCCGAAAGGTCAACGATGGCGACAAGGAGGAGCTGTAATAGTGTCTCCTCGTATAGAAGTCCGCTCTTTGATAGCGACGTTGCGACGCGCCTTGGTTATATTATGCAACTGGCTTTACCCGGCGATCTGAACTATATTTTCTTTTGCTCATCTTGCGCGAGAAGGCTCCGGCTACCGACAACAGTTGAAGCACCCATTCACTCGGCTCGCCAACGAGAGAGGATCATCGTCGGTGAAATTGAAAGGATCGCTTTCTCTCTCTCTCTCTCTTCCTCGATCGATAGACGACATAACGATCTCGAGATCGCCGATCGAAATTTCACGTGACACATTTTCAAATTCCGATGCGGCAAACGACACGTGCGATTACGCCAGTCGCGTTGCAGAAGTAACTGCAGTTTTTTTTTGCAGGTCAGAACGCGTAATGCATTCAGGTGTTCCGCATAAGCATATCTCGCGCAAACAATCGTAGAAATAAATATATTCGGATAATCTATGTGAGATATCTGGATAGATCTGAAATATCGATCTCTTCAGTAAGAAGCATCCATCATGTAGTGTAGAAAGTACATGTCGAGATGATCGTGGGAAGATACTAGTCAGCAATAAAATAATGCCATTCTATTTTGTAATGATTTAAACGAGAAGATATGAAAATTAAGTAACAGATGCAGGCAGTATTCATTAGCGGAATGCGGTTATAACGATAGTTAAGGGAAATTAACGAGGTATCCCAATTATGCGCCTCGCGAAAACGTCGAGGCGTTGAATTGAGCGAGGTGACGTAACGGTATCTTATGTGTTTTCCTTTTATTCCCAACACGATCGAAGCGAGCATAGATTAGTACGTAATTAAGTTTAGCATGTGTCTAAGAAATCGATTCTCACGTCGAATTTATCTAAACATTCATTCATATTCATTCTAAATTATTAGCGAATATAGATTTTCGCAATAATGTTAGAAACTTAAATTGAAAACCTGTAAATTCTTTAAAGTATTCATATGTATAATCAGTATTATGGATATAAATATGTATTTACTATATATGTGTTAATATTACAGTTTAGTAAAAAAATCAAATCAAGAATGAATGGATAGTAACCGATGATATTTCCGTATTTAAGAAGGCGGAGTCATATGTAATCGGAATCGCTTTTTAACTGAACGATTGGAATAGATGAACTTTAATGCGCTACCTGCACTTCTGGCATCACACCGATCTCTGGAACGAACCGCAATAAAACGTAAACGATCGCACCTGTCTCTCGCCACCCTGCCTACTGTGAGGCGCGGTAAAAATCTCCGCGATCACCGCTC
>NW_021849477.1:179829-202325 GCF_003651465.1 Formica exsecta
CCGCTCTTCTTCCTTTCTTCCTTTTTTTGCTCCGTCACGGAGTTGCGTCAAAACCGCGACACGTAAGAAAACCGTCGAGAAGAGACCACAACTTTTTTTTTCCTTCCATCGACCTCCAACGTAGGCACCCATTCTTTTGAAATGGTGCGATCGCGCGCACGAGGTCGTAAGAAGGGGAGCGGTGGAGGAGAGCACGCGTGCGCTCCCGGTTTTGCACAATCTCTTTATTACATATCGCTCATCAATAACGAATCTCGCGATACTTCCGCGATATGTTGTCGAAACTGAATTCGACGCGCCGTCTAATTATAGCAAAGACATAACTAGATGAACCGGGTATAATAAGTCTGTGCTTGAATAGCAAAAATGTTAAATAATTTTGAATGAATATTCATCAATAATTTTTTTTTTCAGATTATCTGCGTTTAAGGAGACATCTACGATTAGAGATCTTGTGCAGCTTCGTTCTTACACGATCGATACAGATCTAACACTGAAGTCGTGAGCGATTAATCGTGAAGAACAGTGAAGGAATCGCTTCCTTCCAATTATTTTTCGACGCCGATGGGTACGAAGGATATATAGAGCTCGATACACTTCGGGATTCATATCGGACTAGTTTTGAGAATTTTTGCATCGCTGGACCTCACCTCTGGCATAACACGAGCAGCAAGATAGATGGATGCAAGAATAGCGCGTTAAAAGGGTCGGGTCTCTTCTCAAAGAATACGGTGACTTCGATGCCTCTCGGAGCGTGCTCTACGGAGTGGGATGCGATGTCTCGACACGGTCGCCGTATCCTATTATCGGACTCGTGGCTCACGAGCGCTCATAATTTTTTATCTCGGTCGCATTCCCGCATCCGACCTGCAAAACACGTTTATTTTAACCTCAGGAATTGGCGCGCTATATACAGAGGCTTCACGATTGCTGTCTTGTGACTTTCCTCCTCCGCCTATTCCTTATTTGTGCTTCGAATTCGTTGAGATGTAATGTCAAAACAACATTATCGGCTACTATTTCTAAATATGGATCCAAAGTTCGGCCGTTGTATTTCAAATCAAGACGCACATCTTTCTCTCTATCGTATGGTGAACGTAATGCCTATCGGGACGCGATTATCGCTTCATTTACGGTGAAACTTAAGTACGGTGACCGTAAGCTGGATTGTTACTCGGCGACTTATGTGTCAATCGGCAATCCGATGATTTCAGCGCATTCGCTACGACTTACGTATTTGCGTGCGGCATTTTTTATGGAAACATTTACGGTACACGTTGAAGCTGCAACTATATGGACGCGTAACATTCGCGATCGCGAATGTGAAACTGTGGGGCGATTTCGCGGATTAGCTTTTTGTAACTTATCTTACGTAATCGTCAAATCCTCGGGTAACCGGATCTGAACTCTTCGCCACGGTCGTGTAATTACCCGAATATCCAGATGGTCTAAGTAAAAACGCGCGCTTAAACTCTTGACAAGATAATAGCTTCCATTAATAACTCTGTCGCTGGAAGGAGCGAAAATAATAAATTTTACATCATACATTGGCCGTGTTTCGCGCGATAGATCAGCCCGGGTTGCCCAGGGGTATCCAGAGTTCCCGACCTAGCGCACACGTGCACGCACGTATCGGGCCGGCCGATGATGCCGCTCCGGAGATGCTCAACGCATAACGATTATGCAACGAGCCCGCTCGATTGCGCGAAGTCTGCGTTCTAAGTTGCTCTCCATAGAGACATGTTTGATCGCTGACGATGGCGATGACGACTCCGCGGCATTCGGGTATAATTCTCGCGTCGAAAGAGCCGATATAATTACAAGGGAGAATGCACGGCCGGTACATGCCAGCTGCGTCATCGACTCGGCTCATTTTTCTACGCTTTCCCATCGTTTCGCAAATGGATCAAAATAAATCGCACAACGAAAAGATATAGGAAGCTTGATATGTATAATTACACCACAGCTTTTATCATGAAAAAGCTATAAAATAATTATTTTCACAATATCCAATTATTTTTTTTGTGTAAAATGGGAGTGAAAAACGCATCCTGAGCGACCGATACCATTTCACTTTTACACGTCATTATCTAAATCCTATTGCTTAACTTTCATGCCTCGACTTTCATGCCGACCTTCAGATCCGTTCGGAGATGTTTGCCGATCTATATCACTTGACATTGCGCAACCCCCTTCATCACTTGACAGTTTCATCTCGTGACGGAGGCTTCTTTCGCACCATTCCCGCCCCTCGATAGTCCGCTCACCATGTGCTTCTTTCTTTATCAAGCAAAATTCCGAGATCTATTTTTCTCTCTTCTTTTCCCCGGCGGCATCTTTCGCGGGGCGAGGATCGCAAGCGAATCTTCGAGGAACGCGTCACTGGGTGATCTCTAATCATCCGATGCCATCCGCGCGCGCGGTTTCTCATCAACGGGTGGGAGGAAGACGATCCTCGTGCGGGATTGGTATATAAGCATGCTGGATCCGACCTGGATCCGTGCAGATCAATTATCATCGTCGGTTTGACCATACTTACACAGTTTTGAGTATCGCTGCAGTGTATAACACCGCCGGGATTCGGTCGACAAGCGAAATGAGATCGGTACGAAAGGTGCAGATCTTATCAATATTTCTATTCGTATAGATCCTGGATCTCCGAGTCGCGTGATTTCCGCTTCGCGTGTGGGATAGTGTCTATAAAAAATGAAACATATTTTTTTTTTACATTGCTTCCCTCTTTCTCTTAATCTATACTTTCTTCTTATGTTAAATAATTGTTTTCTCAGGATTTAACGTGACTGAAATTGTTTTAGCAAGTTTCCATCACGTTGCTAGCAATCGTCGGTATATGTCACGCCGCACGGTTAGATAATATTTATCTCCCGCCTGGTAGCGCCGGAAGTGCGGGTGGACCAGGATTGATTCATCCTCCAGGACGTGGTGGAGGCGGCCCCGTTAAAAATAGTGTCCCAGTTGGTGGTGTAGGTGGTCCAGGTGGTCCAGGTGGTTTAGGTGGTCTAGGTGATCATGGTGGACCAAGCGGATTCGGTCTCGGAGGCGGTAGCGGTGCTTACCAAGATGGTAAGTCTGAGAAGATAAAAGATCAAAGATAAAGAAAAAAATGTAATTATATATTATCTTAAACATAATTTCATTTGTCTCTTTAAAATTTCTATTGTGATTATTACCTGATTAAAATTCAAGTCTAATTGAATTTTTTACTAATATCTCCTTGCATCGTTTTTTTCAAGGAGAATAAGATTTTTTTTCCTAAGAATAACTTACATTTATCTCACTCTTAAAGTTTAATTTTATATCTTAGGTGGCGGATTGAGCAGGGATAAGCCTGGTGGTCAAGAGATACCCATTATTTCGTATAGTAACGATCCTAAGAATAACTTACATTTATCTCACTCTTAAAATTTAATTTTATATCTTAGGTGGCGGATTGAGCAGGGGTAAGCCTGGTGGTCAAGAGATACCCATTATTTCGTATAGTAACGAGAACGCCGGTGACGGAAATTATGAGTTTAGTTATGAAACCGGGAATGGTATCACCGTACAGGAAACTGGCCATCAACAAGGTAAAAAACTGTGCATTTCTATTTCTCAATTTAATTATTAATTATTTGACCACCAAACGGACGCGTTTCGATCTTAATCGTATCTTGACAAATTCATTTAATTTTTTTTTTTAGTCAAACAGTGCTCACCCCTAAATGGAAAGATCGCGAAAGTATTGTAACATAACAAATGCGTTAGACGGTATCGAGAGACCATTGCGTCAAAGCTAAGTGTGTATCATTGATGTTGCAGGAGAATCCGAGTCGGTGAGCGGATCCTTTTCTTATACCGGACCCGACGGTGTGCAATACTCCATCACGTACACGGCGGACGAAAATGGCTTCCATCCTCAAGGGGCCCATTTGCCAACACCGCCCCCGATTCCGCCGGAAATTCAACGAGGCGTTGAACTGGCGCTCGCCGCTGAAGCCAGGGGAGAAAATCAGGATGGTAGCAGTGGAGGATATTCGCAGGGGGGAGACGGCGGATATCCTAGTAGCGGAGGTGAATTATACAAATAATCAGATTTAAATAATTATTTACAATTGCGTAATTTATACATATTAATGTTTCATATGATCTACTATTTAAATATTTATTCTCCTGTCATAGGAAGCGGTCATGGTGGCGTATACCAGGGACCGAATTCGTATCAAACAAGTTCGGGTGGTGGTTACCAATATTAAACAGCGAATTCGTGAATGATCGATGCATATATACCATATGCAGACACGAATTTCATATTATTCCGTTTCGGAACATATGTACATAACAATATATCATACATAGACCTTTTTATTTATACAAAGTACGTGTATTTTATTCATGAAAAGCCCGCCTTTTAAATCTTTTTTGTTTAAACTGCTTTTGCATATCAAGTGCAATGATGTTCAACTTCTCTTATAGATGTTGTTATATCGACTTTAAGACATTAATATATAATATTCTTCAAGTGTATATGTGTGTAGTGTGATTGTATAATTAAAATTTAGCAACAAACGATAGGTATCGCACATTTTTCTTTTATACACATTTTTATATACACAGATTATGATTATAGACATCAATTTTGAGACGTTTTTATATAATATTATTTCTTGAATAAATAAAAGG
Source organism: Formica exsecta (assembly GCF_003651465.1). Lineage (NCBI taxonomy): Eukaryota > Metazoa > Arthropoda > Insecta > Hymenoptera > Formicidae > Formica > Formica exsecta. Next base: position 184,510 of record NW_021849477.1, read on the forward strand.
TGTATTAACGCTGTGAAATATATATAAACTATTTTTATATTTATGTACATACACAGAATTTAATAATCACTAAACTCTACAATTTTTTTTCTTTTACACAAATAGGCAAAATTTTCTATATATATATATTTACGTAAAAATACGTATTTTTGTAATAAAATATTCTCATTGTAATGTAATTTAAAAATAGTATGCAGGAATTACTCTATTGATATAATACTGAATACAACATATAGTAACAATTATCAAATGAAATTATTATATGAGCAATTATATTTTTATATAAACTGATAACAATCTATAATGTAATCGATATATTAATGTTATTAGTCTATTTATTTAAGTATATATCTTCCAATACGTCATATTCTATTTAGACTTCTTCATGACTAGTAATGTAAGTTGAAGACCTTTTAGGCATTTCAACACCTCTTGCAAACTGAATAAAGAGTTGCTCTAAAGTTGCAGATAAAACAGCATAATCCTCAATGCAGCTATATCTTTGCTTAAGGTTTTTCATTGTATCATACATTTTTTCCCACGTTGTGTTACAATCAGTTACATGGTAGGCGAGAAGACCCTGTAAGATGTAGGAAAATTAATTGTAATGGGGAAGAAGAGATAAAATTAGAATCTATCAATAAAATCCTTGTAGATATGCTTTTAAGCAAAGCACAATCATTACCAAATTATCGTCTCTTATGTCGCATGTTAAAGTAGATTCAATGATCATCTTAATATTTTCAACATCCTCGTCTGATCGGCCAGGATTTAATTTTATATGAATATCATAGCCCGCCCCAAATCGTTGTTTCAATTCCTGACTTGGACCAACACAGACCAATTCACCTTTCACCATAATGACTAGTCGATTGCAAAGTGCTTCACATTCTTCCATGCTGTTGAACAATATATAGATTTAATATGTCGAATTTAATAAAACTAAATTTATTCAGAGGTCTAAATAGTGAATATATATTTTATCTTAGATACTTGGACAATTCTGATAGATACCTATGAGATGTAAGTATAATGGCTTGTCCTGCTGCTTGGCATGCTTGCAAAGTATTCCATAGCGATCTTCTAGCTGCAGGATCAACACCAGTTGTAGGTTCGTCTAGGAGAACAAGAGTAGGATTACCAATTAGAGCCATCGCAATGTTTAAGCGTCTCTTGTTCCCACCACTGTAAGTACCGCTTGGCTGCATCATGCAAGCAGTTAAATCTAAAAAGAATGTACATATGTTGTCATGTATATTATTTTATGTAGAGTTATGTAGACTTCTTAAAATTCTACATTATGGCGCTTTAATTACTCAGTCTATTAATCCATTTGTTAACTTCCAATTCCACATTGGACTTTGGTATGCCGCGAAGGCGAGCGAACAATCGTAAATGGTCGAAAGCGTTCAAGGATGGCATTAAAGCATCGGTTTGTGGACAATATCCCATTTCAGAAAGATACTACAAGAAAAAAATTCTTCAATATTTCAACAAACAATACAGTGCTATAGAAATGAGAATGTAAATTATTGTTACCTTCTTCCTATTCTTAAAAATTTCCGCTCGGCCTAAGTACATTATGCCGCTGTCAGGAATTTCTTCCCCAGTTAGCATTCGGAAAGTTGTACTCTTCCCAGCACCATTTACGCCAAGCAATCCGAAACATTCCCGCGGTTTCACTCGAAAACTTATCTCATTCACAGCCACTAGTGTTCCATAATATTTGTTTAATTCGTACACTAAAAAAAGGCTATTATCTTCGCTTACTGGACTTTGTATTAATTCGGAATTATTAGCATCTGTAGTATCTGTTTTGAATTCTTGTTTCGTAACATTTACATCTGTACATAAATCCAACAATTATATATTAATTATTAACATTATCTAATATATTCATAATATATTTTTTAGAAAATATTCATAATTGTATACATCTTACTTTGACTGTTAATTTTATTAATTTCTAATGCTACAGCAAGTTTCTCTTTCTTCACTTGATCGTCCATGTTTTCTAATTCACTTTTTGGCTTTGTGCCAATCTTCGCATATAATTTCAAAAATATTTTTTCCTCTATCATAATCAATATAGCAAAATACAAAATTGGTGTTATAGATAAATATATTATACTTTCTTCGAAATTTATATCATCCTTAAAGTCTTTAAAATAAGGCAGTTGTTTTTTGCAAACTCCATCAGCACAATCCAAACCTGAAGAGAATAATGATGAAGTAAATTTTAACTTTTATCGTTAACAGAGCAACTTTAAATTACATTTCATATAAATACTGCACAATCTTACCACAACAAAAATCGCCGGGTATAAGACAAACTATATCCTGAAGTCTATTTGGTAGACGACGACATCTTGCATTTTGTACAGCTATGTTGAAAAAGGATAGCTGACCATGGAATAAACTTATATAAGGAATTAGATGGAAGATGCTCTTCTGTATAATGTGTAGCGGGTTAAGCCAGTCAAAATTGTGTATTACTTGATGTAAGAGATACTGTATTACAGCTGAAATAATTTCTTAAATTTACTTATTTCTTGTATATTTACTTGAATATTTTTTAATTATTTAATTCACTGTGAGATTTTTAATCGTACTTTCAAAGACAAATATTATATATATAACAAGCTTACCAAGACCAAGAGGTGCAAGACCCAAAATGGTTATTATTGTACTTCTTGATTTATTCATAAAACTGAATATGTAGACGATAAATAAAACATTAATACCAAACAATTGCAGGATCAATATCGTACATACTGCAAAAAAATAGTAAATAAGTAAAAATATGTAAAAAAGATAAAAATATGATACTATAATTAGTATCTATAATATTATAATATTAAAGTCTTGATGTAATTTGAAAAACGACTTACATATCTCTGTTCTATAATATAGACGAAGATCAAGGATAATATCCATAATGTAGAATGCCAAGGTAATCAGCAGTATGCACACTGTATACAATAGAAGATCAAAAACAAACATTGTACCCCAGTATGATAGCGATGTGACACCAGTCATACGTTGAAGTTGTTTAACTTTCGTAATTGTTTCCTGCAGAGGATGCACAACGAACAACGCCACAGTGGGAAAGAAAAACGAACAGAATATTAATACGCGTGAGAGCGACTCTGCTTCTGGCGCTTCTAGTTTACTCGAAACAAGTGTATTCGGTAATTGTTGCCTGGATATAAGAATCGAGTGTTGATCACTAGCAAAAGTCTTGATGAATGTATTACTCAAAAGATTCACTGTTAATGGCACACTATGGAGTGCTATGCCAGAATAAAAACCGTTAGCCAATATCGTGCTATTTTCAGTGGCATTAAATTCGGCAGATACGATAAGATTGTTACGATATTCCGCGATATCCGCCATAGAAAAAATCAGAAGAGCTGTAAGAAACAAAAAGTTAGTAAAACTATTGTTTAATGTAATTTTATTGTCATATTTAATACAAGATCATTTATTTGGCATACTTTACCATTTGTAATACTTGTATCCGCTACGCGTTCTGCTTGGCCGAAATACCGAGCAACATCTCCGTATTTTTGACCAATTATGTTATCGTGTGACGAATATAAAACTTTCGGATATCTGTACATGCCAAGATTTAATGGAACAATATCTGTGGAATCGTTTGGTAAATTGTAACTTAAAGCCATTAAAAGCACCGACAAGATAGGAAAAATTATCTGAAAATATGAACAATGAAATGTTAATGATAGAAATTCCAATTTCAATGTTTGTAAAGAAAAATATTAATAATGTAATATGCATAGTATATTTGTAAAGAAACTATTGAGGAAAGATACATACAATCATCAATAAAGTAGTTATATTCTTCCTTGTATATGTGAATTTCTTGGCAAGTAATGCCAGTATTGATTGCATACATAGCATAGTCCCTGTAACTTTGCCTAATGGCGCTGTAAATAATTCATTAAGATGTCTTCCATTATCTTCTTTCTTCACAATTCTACAACAAATAATAATAAAGTATAAGAAATTAGCAATAAAATAGCAATGCAAAATAAGTTTCAGAAAACATACTTTAGAAAAACTTGTTCTAAAGTAATCAATGACACGCTTATTCCAGTAACCCCTAATTTTTTCTTTTCACTTTCTACTTTATCTAGTGATTGTGGCAAAGAATCTGTATATGGCACATTTAAAACAATCTTTTCAGTATCAACGCAAAGTTGTTGGGTCCTCAAATCAAATTTACTTATTACTTTTTCAGGAACGCACCAAGACTTTGTTGATAAAGTAACTTCTATATGACCATGACCTAAAATAGAATAAAAAGTTATGATTTATTGAATAACAATCTAAATACCTTATATATCACGTTTAAATATTAGTAAGCCCAGCATAATATCTTACCATATTGTTTTTTCAAAAACATTGCAGTGCCATAACTTCTAAGACGACCTGAATGTACTATCGCGATTCTATCACCAAGTATATCAGCCTCTTCCATATTATGTGTACTAATCAATATTGTTTTCTCTCCTCTAAGTTTCTGTCAAAAAATATTAATGATGCAAAATGTACAACATATTTTAACATATATACATATATCAAAAGATATTATTGGAAAAGAGTCAGATAACAAATTTAAGTGCTTACTAATATAATGTCCCATGTGTCTCGTCTAGTTTCAGGATCCATTCCAGATGTCGGTTCATCCAAAATTATAATCTAAACGTAAATTTATTTTAAGAAATCAATATAATATGGTGCGCATTATATATCTATTTCAAAACTTACGCCAGCATCACCAATGAGTGCCATTCCAAGACACAATCTTCTCTGTTGACCGCCGGACAATTTGCTAGGAAGAAAATCTTTTTTTTCAGAAAGCTTCAGCTTAGCAAGTAAAGTATAAACATCTTGCCTAACTTCCTTCCTGGTCTTATTCTTAGCTTTCAACTGCCATAATATAAAAACATTATATATATATATTTAACACAATTGCTCTTAATCCACAAAGATTATTATTGTTATTCTTACCAAACCAAAAAATTCTATTTGTTCAAATACATTTAAATCTGGAAAAACCATGTTTTCTTGAGGACATAAACCTAAATCCTTTCTAATACTGTGTAGATGTCTTCTTATATTTTTGCCATTTATAAATACTTTTCCTTCTGTCTCACTTGTCACACCTAATCAAAAATAAATATGGATTGTTTTCTAAAATAACATATTAAGAACTATTTTGTGATGCAATCTAATACCTGTTAATATAGACATAAGTGTGGTTTTGCCTGCTCCATTATGTCCAAGCAGAGCAGTAATTTGTCCTTTGTAAAAGTCCACAGAAATTCCTTTCAGTGCATGAACTTTCTAAAATATGGTAATTTAATATTAATCAAACACATTACAGAAATGTAATATCTATCTTTTGATATAAGCTTACAGATTTTCGTAGCCAACATGTTACATAAGATTTTTTAAGATCACGTATTTGTATTCCAGGTGTAAGTGCACCACCTAATACTGGTTCAAAATCTTCATTAGCTATCTTATCATAATCGAACTCAATAACTTCTTCATCTAGGGATATTTTATTCTTTTTGATACACTATAAAATATGATCACATAAAATTATTACATGCTATATGCAATATCGCTTCCATTTTATTAATGATCTTTGTATATAAACTTGCCTTCAAAAAATATAATGGACTTTTTCGAACTCCGTATTTACCGGGAAATATAGCATTTATATAAACCGCAAGTGTAAAATGTATCACAGCGCCCAAGACTGAGAAGAGAAATATGAAGCCCATACTTCCTACAATGCCATATTCCTCGTTTCCAGGAACGAAAATATTATTCCATTGAATACCAATTACTAAAATAAAAGAAATTGCTCACTTACAATATACAGTCTAAAATATAACCTTTTCTAATAGATTAGCAATATAGCTAATGAATACAAATAAGTAGGAAATTATTACATTTGCTTTCATGTGCATTTGTTTCTTGAAGAAATCTATACAGCAGAATATTTGGAAATATTATACCAAAATATGATATAAGTCCAAAATCTTCTTCCCTTGCCATATGTTCATGAAGCGACAATGCTGCCGTATATATAATAGCTAAAGCAGTTGTCACAAAACGTGCTACAAAGAAATATCAACAATTAGTTTAAAACAATTTAAAAAAATATTATTACTTATTTTGCGAGAGATATCGTTATTTACGTTTTGAAAAGTAAGCTGCAATGTGCATGCCAAATGTTATAAGATGTCCAATGTGTGCCGTAAATACGAGCCAAAATATAAATACATTTCCATATTGCAAGTAGGCTTCAACATTTGTAGAAAAAGTATTTTTAAATAATATGATTATTGGCACTACATAAAGAATACTGAATAATATTCCTGTAATTAACCAGCTTAATAAATTGTAGGATAATTTGACTCCATTCATTGCCATTAAAACCTGCATAAAACAATAAGGCAAATAATATCTCACAATAATTATACAAGAACACATATAAAATATATAAAAACAAAAAAATAAAACATTATATACTAACATTTATACCAATAAATTTTTCTTTTGACGCATAATTGGCTTCTATGCAAAGTGGAATTACAAAAGCTATAACTGCAAATGTACAAATTACTTCACGTAGTATTACATCAGCTGTGTCTATTTTGATGTGTGGTGGATAAGGCATTCTTTGTATTGACATCTGAAAAATATAATACATATATCTCAAAAGATGATAAGTCATATGTAATACCGTCATATACATCAGTCGCATATTATCTAATGTCTCCATATGCATAAATATATTTGCCAAACACATTTTAATAATAAATTATGCATTATTAAAATGTATTTATATATTCCTTTTTAAGCGTGTTTATGTGTATTGCTTTTTAAATATATTTATAAACTTATTATTCTTTTTAAAAATTTATAATACCTTTATGTTTGACATAGAATTTGCTGCTGCTTGATTTATAAGTGCTTCATCTACACACATCTGAACTTGCACAATTGGAACCATATCAAAGTACATTATAGGTGATGCTCTCATATGTTCACCTAATACAGTTTGGTATAAATCGTATGGAATATTCCAGGAATGTCTAATTTTGTACTTTATAGTACTTTTATTATATTGCTCAAAAACAATGGCTACCACAGAAAGTATTGGATTTTGCGCTTGAGAAACTATATAAGCATCTATCATTTCAGTCTCATTAGAGAAACCTTTCATACCTGTATGAGAAAAAAAAGAAGATTATATTAATATTTTTTGTTAATTATTAAAGAATTCTATTAAATAATCATATTTTTTCTGAAGAATACAGAAATTTTCTAAAGTAGTGCTTACTTTCAGATACAAGTCCGAGACAATTTCTGGCAGACTCCATAATCTTATCTGTATATGTACTTCTTGGCAGATAATAAATATTATTTAAATCGTTATCAAGTTTTTCCATTAAATCATTTTGCGTTTGTATAGAATAAAACGTGCTTTCATTTATTTTAATTGGTGTTTGAGCACTAAAATCTCTCACAGCTTGTAATAATGCAAATAATCCAATAGGCAGAAAAGCTTGTAAGAATAATATTGTACGCCAATGTCTCTTGCGTACTATCAAGTCCTTGTATAGCAACAAGCCAAAAATTTTCCAGCCACTGGCCATTTTTGTTTTAACTTCGAAGATAATCTTTTCAACAATTTATTAGTAAACTGTATTTAAATCTCTAAATGGTGTAAATACTGCTTGTCATTGGAAGTATATGAAAGCTTCTGAATAATTTACTAGAATTGATGCGTATGTTGGCTTCAAGCGTATTATATAAGAAATGGGCTATATACAACCTTGATCATCCAAATGTGAAAGTTTTTAGTATAATCCAATATATTTCTTATGAAAGAATCTTGTCTATTTCTTTCTTTTTAAATATAAAGTAGTGTCTTCTGTTGTCATAGCAAATTTCACCTAAACAAGCAATTTACATATGTCACACAATAATAAGTCAAAGCCACATCAAAGTACATAAAACATAATATTTAAACTATAAATATTTTTATAACCTTAATATAGTTGCTCTCATAAAACATGCTCAAATAAAATTTACAAAAATGCATTATACTCTGCACAAATATATAAATTTTAATCTATATTACTACTATTCCAAGTAAGAACGAAATCTTTATTTGAGAACATTAAACTTAATGTTTCACTGACTCGATTGTTCAAGATATTTAAGAAATTTCAAAGCGTGCATTGCATAATGTTTAATGGCATAGACCCAATGGATATACGAATAATATGCCAATTTATATTCAAGCTATTAATAATCATACATCGCAATGCCAAATTAGCAAATTAGTGCGTAAAGAGAAATTTTATGATTCGCATAGAACGACTGACGCATATTTATTTACTAATCATCACGTTCTTATTGTTCACAATACAAAGAGAAAGGAATAATGTAAACGGTATAATCATTACAATCAATATACGATAATAAAATGATAATTATATGTACAGAGTACTCACGCAATAATCATGTTATTTGATCAAAAATGTATTCCGGAAACGCTTAGTCGACACAACAAAACAGCTATTTGTTTTATAAAGTCTCATCTTACTGCATTATCAAAATTGATAAGATATCTGCATATCAAATTTTTTCTGAAATGAATGTAAATCGTATTCACGATAACAAAACGCATTGATACGCCGTTCGATATGCGCCAACGCTCGACATCAGACTGCGTCCTGCGTCATGCGTCAACTTGATAGTGACAAGCCCTGTCAAAGATGCGGGTTCGATAAAGTAGTTCGCATATAGAGGGGAAACTACGCACAGTCATAAACATATGTTTCCTACGTCTATGCGCATAGTCACCGACGAGATATTATATCTCGTCGATGGCATAGTATAGTCAGTAGTATAGTCAAGCTCTGTAGTATTCTGTAATCTTTCCTGTATTATTTTATAGAAAATCGGGGCCAGAATTAAATTTTAGTTTTATTTATCAATTTAAACAATGAAATTGGAAATGATAATGAATTATTTATTTTTCATTCAATTCGTAAAATAAATGAAGTCAATGTTTTGACACTGATACTATATGTATCCTTTTCTACAAATTAGGTCATTTTTCACTTTTCTCATTCCAGTATATATTGTAGTTAAATACGACAGATATATCAAAGAATATATTTATGTTAGAAGAATTAATCAAAAGCAATACTTTTATTATAAAATGCTGTTTTTAGTTGAAACTAGCAAGATATAAGGAGACAAAATAATATACTTACATATTGCAAGAAATTTTGCAGTTGATATATTAAATAATTACAGTATTAACATTTTTTATTAAATCAAGCGATACATATACATTACAATGGTAAACAATATACATTATACAAATCTGGATGCAACTGCTATCAATTTGGTATAATCTGCTCCTTTGCTATGAGTTTTCTCCTTCATTTTCGTTCTGAGTATATGTGGAATGGGTACTTGTATTCTTGTACCTAAGGGTGTTCCATTGTCATCGATGAGCACCAAGTTGTTACTGTCGAATTTAGGAACTTTAGCTGCCTGAGTCTGCTTTAATCCAACTAATATACCCTTTTTCTTCTCGCCTCTTATGGCGACTAAAACTCTATCTCCTAAATAATTTATATCAGCATTCAAATACATTTCTGTAGAAGAATAAAGAGAAAAGTTTTTCTCACAAATATATTTTTTTTTCTGTCTCACCGATATATCCAATTCCAACTTTGTTATAGACGTGTATGCATCGTGGTGGTTTACCCTCCATCATAGCTTTCTTTCCTATTTCGCTATTATCTACCACTCTCAATCGACTTAATTTAATTATATGATTCACAGGGACTGACGTAGAAATCCTCCTGCTCGTAATATTTAACATTGCGGAAGGCAACATTATTCCGAGAAATAATGAGATGCCTTCTCGTTAAAAGAATCTGAAATACAACATAAATTGCATAATATTGTAACATAACCTTAGCTTTAATCTAGCAAAAAAGAAATATTTGATATATCTCTACGTATATAACGACAAATTATATTAATTAATTTGTTCTTGGATATTTTTTTAAATTACATTTATCTTAAAATAGAAACTCCCACTTCACGAAATTTCAATCAAAATAGGATCTACAATTCCAGGTTCTACGATAACAACAGAAATCGTAACGACACCACGAGAATTTTTACATAACCTTGCATAACCTCAAATTCGGCTGTGATCTACGAATCGCCGATAGAAATTGTGACGATACAAAACGGCATTCTAGTTACAATCATGAACAAGATACATCGTCTCGAGAGAACGTTGTCACATTTGCGATCTTTCAACGTGTTCAGAGTGAATTCTGCGAGATATTTCAGTTCGGAGAAAAATTCAGAGGGAGAAAGTAACGACTCGCCGATCCTGGAGTCCGCCGTCGACAAAGAAACGCAAGCAGAGAAAATAGATACAGAAACGGAGTCTGAGAAAAAATTGAGCGGCTTTGCACAAAGTTATGAAAAGTTCTCGCACATTGATGATAAAATTCCTGAGATGCCCAAAACATTCGTTTCCCTGATTCGCAACTCTAAATTTGTCGATGTAAATATTTTGTGTTTATAAATTATGCAAAATATTTGTACTTTACGGAGCATGTAATATTGATTTATGATCTTTTGCAGCTGGGAGATCCTGAAGGAAAATTAGTAATCGGTGAGATCTTTCATGTGGTCGATGATGATCTGTATATCGATTTTGGATGGAAGTTTCACTGCGTTTGTCGGAAACCTGTCAAGAATGGACAGTGCGTGTCTAGATTTCTTTTTTTTTTTTCAAAACAGATGTTTCATTTTTTTGAACGATAAATGATATTATGGATATTATATTTATCATTTTAGATATTACGTGAGAGGATCAAAAGTTAGATTAAGGATAAAGGACTTGGAATTGTCGAGCAGATTCTTAGGAGCAACCACAGATGTAACTCTTCTAGAAGCTGACTGTGTTTTAGTAGGTTTAATATCGTCACCATTACAAATGGCAGAACAGAAAACAAGGATCAGTAAGCCAAAAACACAGTACGTTTAATTACATGAATTCAGTAATATCTATGTTGAATAAAATCTATTTAATACATATGCAATATGCATAATATATAATCGGCCAGTGTCTCTTTCAAAATAATTTACATTTTATATATGTATGTATATTGACATTAACAGTCTAATTTTTTAATTAGGCGGTGACTGCGTTAGAATGTAAACAAATTGCATTGTGTGGTTAGGAATATAAAATATATATTTAGTTTTAAATATATATTTTGTTATTCTCTTATATTATTATATTTTTCTATTTTTTTAAAAGAAATGCTTTCTTTTCAACGCATAAATTCAAATGGCGTACCGGTAATATCACCAGATTAGGGTTATACTTGAAAATTTACTAGCTGTAGTGAAGGAAATTTGATGGATCAATCACACCTTGGTTCTTTCATCCTGATTGGTCAATAGATCTCTCTACTCTACGAACGCAACCAATCGAAGCGCTGCGATTGGTGGACGCATGTCACGTGGGACCGGAAAATAGGGATAGAAATCGCTCGCGAGAGGCCAGTCTCGTGGTCACGTCACAGTCACGTCACAGTCGTCGTTTCGATAAGACGTGAAGGTGTTCCTTTTTGATTTTTTTTTCGTTTCTTTTGACATCGTCATTTCGCGCGTTTTCCTTTCACTCGCGTCTTTGGCAAACGAGGAAGATTCACGAGTGGTGATGGATGACGAGTTGTACGGTAATATATCCTGTGACAGTTCTCTTGTGTCGCGTGAATACGCGTGAATCGTGTTTTGTCACACGGCCCCTGCTCTGCCGTGTTTTACACCGCCAAATCGAGCAACGGACGTTAACCTAATCAGTCGGTGGTTATACTACGTGGACAGTTATTTAATTCGGAAAAGACGCACGGTGAGTATGTTGTATTGAAGTGCATATATCGTGCATTTTTTTCCTTTATTTATATTCCCCGTCCAAAGCGAGTGTCGTCATAACTGTCTTCTTTTTTCCTCTTATCTTTTTTTACGTCACTTACCTTGTCCGCAAGACCACAATATTCAATTAAGATGGAAACACGTTTTATGTTTATGTTAATTGCTGCTTGAATCATACTATACAAATATGAAAAAAATTGTGTACCGAATATATTGTGAATCATCTAATGAACATTTATATATCCGTATATTATGCAGATTTTTTCTGGAACAGGTTAAGGTCAATTCTCTTGATTGGCTAATTTATTTTGCAAATTAAATTATTGGCCAATTACTATTTCGCTCTGTAAGGTCACATATTGCATTTAAATATGTATGAATAAAAAGTTGTTAAAAAATGGATAAATATGTTAAAAATATATAAAATTGTCTTTAATATTATTAAAAATAATTTAATTTTTATGATAATATTAAATTACATGATATATTAATTACATTTTTATGATATATTAATTACATTTTATGTGAAAATACAAATGATTCATTTTGCAATATTTGCATTCGCAGAAGCCATTTGTTTCACAATTGCATAGAAAGTATATAAGAAATGCTGTGAGAAGATATGAATAATAAAAAGTACGAATTTTATATTATAATTTTGTACATAGCGAAGGGGGGAGCTATCAATACCTTTTTAATACGAATAACGCACAAATAATTCAAAATACAATATTTTGTAAAGCACGAAATTATTTATGTAAATTGAACGATATGAGATTTTATTTTATGTATTATTATTTTAAAATAAAGAGAACATTTGTGTTATTTTTTTCTATATTAATAAATAAATTTGCTATTAATTGCTATTTAATCAGAAGTGAGCATGTAATGGAAGACGCTCCGGGGAAATTATAACGCGGAAATATTAGAAAGGAAAAATTTATTCACGTAGCAAGTCCCGTAATAAGCTTGTGTGTGTATCTTAGTTCACATTATTTGAGTCTGCTGTGAATTACAAACACGTGATCTTGTGAAATCCTTTTTTTTTTTTTTTTTTTTTTTTTTTTTTTTTTTAAAATGTTTGGGGGTTTGCTTTATTTGCGATGTTTGAGAGACAACAAGAAATATAATTTAAATTTAAATTAATGTTGAAATTTTGGTAGCATATATTATACTTTCCATTTTTATATTTGATTTTGTGCGATAGTTTTTTATATTTTGCACTGTGAAAATATTCGGAAAATAAGATCTTTGCGTATCCGCGTTAAATAAAAATAAATAAGTTTTCTTTCAAAGTGAAATCCTTTTTTTTTTTTTTTTTCTTTTTTTTGATTCTTTTCAAATGGTTCGGTGTTATCCGTTTTTTATAATTATAACAAAAGTATTGTATAATGTATAATATTGTATAATATGGAATATAATATTATATAATATTGTATAATATGGAAATTACGCTTCTCTCTCTCTCTCTCTCTCTCTCTCTCTCGATAATTTAAATAATTTTTCTTTTGCCAGTCGAAATTATGAATTTCACCAGGAAAAGAAATTATCTTTTTGTAAGATAATTTTTTTTTGAGATAATTATTTTGGAAAACTTGCGTACGAATATATACTATAATCGAAAATTGCCATTAATATTATTTAATTTAATAATACGTATTAATTATTAGTGAATTATTTTGATACTGAGTTACTAAAATATTACTATTTATTTTGGCCGATCAATCTAAATCAAAATTGTTGAAAAGACAAAAATAAAATTGCAAAATATCTCCTGTTTCCTCTCTCCCCCCAAAATACCTTTTATATATTTTAATCTTTAATCGACTATCATATCATATCTTAATGATAGATCACATATTTATTCAAGCAGAACGTAAATGTATCCGTATTTACGTTCAAATAATGTGCTATCACACATACACACTTACACATTGAAAATAGAGTATCATATAATTCGTCTGAAGTATTACGAGATGTTTGAGATTATGATGCACTCGGGATTCTAACAAGTACAGCTTTCTATTATATATATATATATATATATGTACAGTTCTGCTAAATATATATCATGTCTGCATTACTTAACATCCGCTCAACTTTCTATTTGTGCTCGATCACACATGCGCTCGTCCATTATTTATATTTAAATGTATTGCAAGCCTTTCATACTGTTTCGTGCCGTACAATTGTTCATATTAAGATCTTAAAATTTCATATGCTTTTTGTTAATTTTTTATTAGATGAGATAAAATTAAAAAATAAAAATATTACTTTTGTGATATTTAACATCGCATTAATTTGCACAAAAATATTTATTAGTAAAGGCTCATAAATCTTTCCAATCTGATACGATAATAACGCAATTGCAGTAATTATAAGCATACATTGTAAATTACACGATCGATTAAATATCGCGTTATTACATGTATTACTTGCGTGAGTATATATGAATAAGATTGAAATACTGCTCGCGAAATGCGCATTATCTTCCGCATTCTTATTAGTCTCCTGCAAAAAAACTGATTACAAAATACATCACTATTAATTTTATATGCAAGCAAAAAAAGGAAATATTCCGATCATATATATTATAGAGAATTATTACGTCGACACTTGGTAATCGGACGTTTAATTTTTTGTGAAATCAAAACAAATTTGAATGTATTCGCTTGCGTGGCATTTTAATGGAATGTGAAAACAAATAAGTTGTCAAAAACAAAAGAAATATGTAAAATTAGACATTATTCAATACTAATATTAATTTTGCGCGTCTTTTTGTATGCTTAAAAAAATATCAAATAAATATTCTTTAATTTTTTTATTTTCTATAAACACGAAAACTAATCGTAAAATTATAAAGTTATTTATTCATCTATATAAATATTTAAAATCTTATCCATATAAATACCTACTATATTGCTTATATTATAAAAGTAAAATTCTAATTTGCATAACGATGTATACTAATTAAAAAAAATTAAGTAGACATTATTATTTACATAAATTACTTATATAAATATAAAAATATTAGCTTCATATGATGACATTTACGTGAAACTACTATTACATTTACACGAAAGAGAATATATTTAAAAAATTTCAGAATTTTAAAGAAATTTAATTTGGAAGATAGTTTTTATACACACAAATACACATATACATATGTAAATGTATAATATAATTGTTAGTTCAAACTTTTCTATTTTCCAGGAAAGATGGAGAAGAACATAGGCTTTAGTGCTCAACCCTCGGCTCCTCTGCCAACGGCTCCACCGTCTTACGAGGAAGCCATAGCTAATACAGGAAGAGCACCTTTACACTCTCCAATTGGTTTTACACCATCTCCCTTGGGAACTGCGCCAGTATCGATGCCAATGCCATGTATGTGTGTGTGTAATATATTCTAAAAAATGTTTTTAAAAGGTCAGGAATTATAATTACGTTTAAAAATGTGTAAGTATATGTATTTTTTTTAAAATTATTTTTTATGTATTATATTATTTTGTTATATTTTTTTTTACTATATTTCTAAAGTAAATTTTTTCGAAAACGAAGCTTTTTGTATAAAAAGGTTATTGTGCGTGTAATTTTTTGCGAGCTTTTGTTCTCAAGAATATTTTTTTTGAGGATTGGTGATATATACTTATGCTTTTTTAAACTTGAAAATATACTTTTTTCGGTGATAAAAGAAAAGTGCACGTGTAGAATAAATTATGTGTATAATACAATTTTAGACAATCAACCACCAAATCAAACGACGATGCCAACGCCTTCCGTATACCCAGGCTCGAGTCAATCACAGCCTTTTAATGCAGAGCCGAATTCTGTGCCACAGCCGGATGTACGGGTTGTTCATCATGTAACGTACACTCTAGGACCGCACTCCGTGAAAATGTCCTGTCCGTCGTGTCACACCGATATCAAAACTACCACGATATCGGATCATCAGCCCAGTGCTCACATTTGTTGTATTGTGCTCTGCTTACTTGGGTGAGCGATGTTCTATTATTATATTTTATTTTATTTTAAATTCGTGCCTCTTATCTCGATTATCTAATATATATATATTTTTTTTTATTATCAAGAAATGTATATTTACTAATTTTTTTTATTTATCACTTTTTGATGATTGTTTATCGAATTTTATAGAAAATTAAATCTGTTTTTAAATGTTTTTATTAGCTACCAAAATATAAATTATCATTTTCAAAATAATAATACATGTAATACGTATTTCCTGCAAAATAGAATTTTATGTCATATGTGAAAAAATGTTTATTAATGAAGTGTTATCTGATTGCTTGTATAACTCAATTATATTGTATTATAAACGATAAATCTCAGTCATTGATAAGTTTTGTTTTTATAAATAACTATAGGTTTTGATGATTTCTTGTTTCAGATGTTGTCTCTGTTCATGCCTGCCATATTGTATGAGCGCTTTCATGAGTGTTCATCACTTTTGTCCCAATTGCAAAAATTATATTGGTACATGGAAAGGTTGATTGCAAGATTACATGTGTGCATACATAGGCTCCAGCTTTCTGCGTATTAGAATGTTATACAGTTCCATAAGGAATTACTCGATATTCTTCGCTTATTACACATTAAGAGCAACAAAAAAGAAGGATTGCTGAGAACGTAAGTTATGTTATATTATATACAATTCTTCGTACTTGAAAGTCATTGCATTGCGATATGGAAAAGATGATAATTTCTCAAGATCAGGTTAGATTAGGTTTGATTGATGCAGCGTGTCGCATCGATTGTAGATACAGACAAGAGTGAATTGTGGATTGTATGAAAGATGAAAGTGACAATGATTCCAAATCATAAATTTCTATAAAATATATTAGATTGTTAATATATGTAAAAAGTGATAAAAAAAGTAAATACACTAAAAAAAGAGAATATTGGAGAGAATTGCAGACATTTTACATAAAAGCAAAATATATTTTTACTTATATGCGAAAAAAGCTTATATGATATTTTTTTTGCCGTCAATAAAGTTAGTAATTTTAATTATAAAATTCGATGTTACAAAATTAATATTTTTTAAATATATAAATAATTAATTTTTGATTATTATGAAATTATAAATAAAGGATAAAATTGTATTTTGAATATTACTTGAATATATAACGATCTAATATATTATATAGAAATATTTTTTTGTATTCCTTAGAAAGATTTTCAGAATGAACTAAGAATCATGTGTGATTTTATTACTAGAATTTTGGACACTTGAATTCTTTGGGATACTTTCGTTACTTCATGCTAAAAAGAAATATATAAATTAGTTTTCTATAAGAAGAATTTTCTTAAAAAAAATTTTTTTTTTTTTATTATTACATAATTTTTTATTTGCTTAGCAAATAAAGTTTAATTAATTTAGTTTATTTAATTTAATAATTATATGTATGAACAACGAAAGTTGTCTTATATATGTCTGGTGTCTAAAATGATGTAATACTGTCGTATATTTTTATTTTTGTACTATGTGAGAAATATGATCTTCGTGAAGAATAGATAAGATTTATGGTAAGTGTAAAAAATATATTTCTCTTTCTGATGAAACCTGATAAGCTAAAACGCAAACGCATATTTAAGCGTGTTTTCACAAATTTATCTGAGTATATATTATATAGGCATATATGAGAATATAAATTATAAATGTATTGTAAACAAGATATATATTTTTGCGTACGAGATAAAATGGGATTTGCGAACTTCTTCTATTATAAAAAAGTATAATATAGTATGTTAAGAGCGCGTAT
>NW_021849477.1:202502-204935 GCF_003651465.1 Formica exsecta
CATAGAAGACCAGGCAATAGCAGTTACATCAGGCTGTTATGTTACATATGTATGTATATATATATATATATATATGTGTGTGTATGTATGTATGTATATATAAGTTATATGTTTGAGTTCATTAGAAAATTATTATTTACGAATGCATAGGCATTGCTATCGAGATAAAACTGATAAGCATTAGGGCAGCAGAACTTTTTAAAGAAATTTCGTGTCTTGTGGTGTTACAATCCGATGTTTTTCATTCTATCCCAAGTTTGATTAAGAAAAAATTTGTAGACATTAAGAGGATTCTTGAATTAACTAATATCTCGATGTTCTCTCTCTGGCTTAAATTATTCAAACTATTGATGATGTCGTTCAATTGTATCGGAAGATTCAAAATATGATTCGATGATATTCGAATGTGACATTGGAAAATTAAATTTCATCTTATTTTAACAGATAGGCCTCTCCACGTTTCCTTCGAAATTTTTCGTGTCCTCTTTTTTCTTCCACTCTTTTATTAGCAAAGTCCTCCTGTTTAGGTTTACTCGTAAAACTAATCTTTTTTTATGCAAAATTTTTTCGATATCTCACTTTTTATTTACTAATTATAGTTATATTAAAAAAAAGTGATTATCGGTCTTCTCTTTTGTTTCACACATTAACTTTTTTTTATGTTTTTCCTATTTTCATTCTAAATACAAGGGCAATAATATATTTTCGCTATATTCTTCTCTTCCTATCTCGAAATAGTATGAAGATATTATAAATCTGTCATTTTATTATTCCACACACTTATGTCTAATAATATGTATTTATTAAAACTGCAAATATTAGTACTATAGAGAAATCTATGAAATCTATGATATATAAAATGACATCTTTCTATCATTAAAATCATGCTTAGAGAGATGGATGATTTCATCACAGTTTTTTTCGTATTTTAAAGTAATTAATTGATACGACGAAGCGGTTGTTCGGAATTTAATAGTCAATTTATTTTCTAATTAAGACGAGATTGATTGACATAATAAAAACCGATACCACTTTGCATGATATTTCTGAAATAATAAATTTCTGAAACAATAAATTAAAGCAACAAAGCGTCCATTTTTGTTCGGAATCTAATGCTTGATTTATTTTCGAACGTGCGCGACTTTGTGCGAATTCTGCGATTGAAAATAAGCAAATCAATATCCTTTAGCAAGGATCGCATTTTGAGTTAACGAATTCAGGATAACAAACAGTATTTTCTAAGGGGCCTAACATATATGTCATTCCTCCGGTTACAAAGTCTCTCCCAGCCGCGGTTATAAGATCAATTAATGAAATATCAAAGAATAAAGTTATATTATTTTCAATAACTTTTATGAAGTCTTAATTCTTTGGTTTTCACTAGATTTCAGATGTTGCGTAACGATTGATTACCAGGCTTGCAGTTTTGTTTTTGTACAAATAAAGCAATATACGCATGTTTTCTATTATTTACAATTTATTTTAATTCTTATTTTAATATTTATTGTCATTCAAAGATTCCATTCCGTTTCGGCCTCTCGACCGAGATTAGAAAAGCGCTTGCTAAATGTTTCAAAGATTATTCTTGGCCAATGATATTCTATGAATGCCGAACGAAAGTAGTCGAATACTAAATAAACAATGCTATGTTAATTAAGATATATTGCTTTATATATAATTATGAATTACTGGATTGTGTTCTTATATACTGTTCTCGCTATCTTCGCGTCAACAATTGTCACTAAGTTTATACTTACAATTAATCAAATGATTACCAATCAACGGCAAATAAACTTGTTATAATCATAGAGAAATTAATAAACCTTATGTTTGAATGCACTATCTTAGGCGAATGTTTTTTGAAGTTTAAGGAATAAGTATGTGGGGTGGTGTAGGGTTATTGGAATTATGAGTGGTCTTTAGTTTACATCGTTTATTCTGTGAAAGATGTAAAAATATCGCACGATGTTCGTGTAACGTGTATCATGATTGTTGGGCTATTGGAGAAATAGAAATAGTTAGGCTAGAGTGCTTGATTCGCGCAATCCGATAGCTTTTCCTTTCTGCACATTTGCCTGCTCCTGGTTTTTGGACATCCTTTATGGCCGAGAAAGTCTGTTATGACTGATACATAAAAATTGCGATATTCCTTTGAGCTTCATACGTGTTTTCTCGAGACTTTATTATTTTCACACGTAGAACGATGGTCTTGACATAAATTAAAAAAAATAACATTTCCATTAGGAACGATAAATTGATTTTTATTGTGTAAAATTATACAAGAGACAAAAGTCGTCTGTATGTCAAACATTGCGATGAACTAATTTGAATACTAATTTTAAGAATACTTACGTTTTCTTGTTAACTACTTCATATATATAGATTTATATTTAATATAGGGAAGGGGGGGGGGGGGGAATTAAGACCAGAAAT
>NW_021849477.1:205241-216050 GCF_003651465.1 Formica exsecta
GGGGGGGGGGAGAATTAAGACCAGTAATAACCGGAAAATATGCTCTTTATTATTATCGAAAAGAGTCGATCTGTTTGTTTTCATATAGAAAAGAACTGAATCTGACTCTCGTTCTTTACTCTTATTTCTTATATTTTATCTATTACACATCACATACAATTTTTTTATACATACACACGCGCATTATTATGACATTTTGATAAATTTTAATTATTCTTTGATGTACGCCGTACATACTTTTGATACATGCCACATTTATATCGACAATTATATTACATTTTTCAATTATTTCCGACATTCACTCATGATTTCAACTTTGCATTAATAATATTCATGAGATTTTGTTCCTTACATTGTTTATATTCAATGAAAACATAGCTAGAAATGTTTAATACATATATCTTTTTGTAATTCTGTAGTCTTTATGTATTTTACCATACAATTTTTGTATGGTATAATAAAATATATATATTTAGTTAAGAATGTGTGCCCGAACATATATATATATATATATATATATATATATATATATATATATAAATTTGCCCATGCCTCATATATAGTTAAATTTACCTTTTAAGATAGGTAGGTATATTTTAGGAATAGGTGTATTAAAAAAATATATCTTTATTATATATAATTAAGAAAAAAGACTTATCCTTTACTTTTTGATTTTTTAGTTTTTATTTTTGTTTCTAATGCGTACAGTATATCGAACAAACTCGAGTATATATATGTTCTTGTTTGTAATGAAAAAAGTTTTGTTTATAATTTGTCGAAAAACTACGCTACATATATATGAATCGATTGCTCTTCGGGAAGATATTAATTGGAGCATGAAACTTGTCCTATATACAGGTAGACTTTGGTGTGCGAATGAAATACCACCGTTATATCTCGACTCTGTAACCAACGTTACCAAAAATTTTACAAATGATATCTATAGTAAAGTCTTTTTTGCAAATATCGCAATAATGTCAATAGTCGTTATCAAAGAATGAGTCGCGCATTTTTTTATTTGCGCATATAGTAATAAGTATAAATATAATTTATTTCGAGAGTATAATCGTGTTATAATTGTCAGTTATACGGTAAGCCAGCGAATCGTCTTTCTTGCCAAATTAATTAAATCACATTCATATTTTTAGGCCAATTTCTAGAATTGTGATAACATTGGAGTTGTGTATATATATAGCATACGTTTTAGAAATATCGTCGAAACCATAATTTATCTAGATATAATCAAATCTTTAAATATAATAGTAATGTATGTGTAACTTTGCTCTATTCCGAAAGACTGCTCGCTGTTTCCCTTTATATTCATAATATATATTAGCAAATAGAATCACATCATTCTATGAATGTCTACCCGATAGTTTCCAGTAAAGTAGTTTCCTGGATTTCGGGTGGGAAGAATTGTTGTTGAGCAACTGAGGAATATTTCGTGTCGATCGGCTTTGTGTCGTCGTAAAGTGCAGGTGCTTCGCATAGAATTGTAAAAGTTCCAACTATGGAGGCTATCGTAAAGATCCATAGGAAGAGACGATCGAGAACCATTGCGACGAAACCCCAATCTTGATCTTCCTATGATAGTACAACATAGAACATAGTAATTAATATACAGAATAAGGCATTTAAAAGATTACATTTGAATATTTTTCTAAAAAGATTCCATTATCTTCATGTTTTATACGAATAATCTTTAACGAATTTTTTTCTCCTCTGTCATAGCCGTTTTTTTTTTTTTTTTAATTATGCATGTTTATTTTTAATAATTTCTTATCTTCAAAAGCAACAGAAATATTGAATATGCTTTTTTAGGTATATTTAGATATTTTTTAAATATTTTTTGTAATATATTAATTGATGTTAAAAAATGTTTACCGCATTGAATTCGTCTTGGCGTTGTATATGATGCTGAATGAACATGACATTATGTAAAGCTTTTTCCAATTCGAAAGGATATTTTTTTCTTGGCGTTACATCACTTAATGATTCATCGAGACCGGACATAACTGTTGGAAGCCCGTTATATCCTAAACTGCCGACTAAAAATCGATTATGGGCAGTTGTCCTGTGTAAACCGTTACAACCTAAAACATTTTATTACATCAAAAATATATCGTTTAATGATATATTCCATTCAACGTATTACGAAACGTTATTTTTAATATATTAGATATATACGGAATGCGCAATATAGAGAAAAGTAATAGAGAATATTATAGAACATTAATTGAAATGGGAAAAATAATATAAACTAGTGAATCGAAAATTGGCACATGTATTTTGAAAAAAAATAGTATTTATAAAAAATTATCTTTTTTCCATGCCATGTTGCATTACGAATTATGAAAATTATTAAAGAATAGTTAATGCAAAATTTAATTAGAAAAAATTTCTTAAAACAAATAAAAATAAGATAGAATCTGGTAATTTTACTTGTTATTCTAGCAAATATTTTAAATTTAGAGTTTACCAATTTAAAGAAATTAAAAAAAATTAAGTTCTTTATTTATATAGTCAATTATTTTAAATGGAAAGAATAAAAGGGTCATACCATCGATTCGTTGATGGCGGGCAGAATCTGGCGAAGATATTATCGATGACGATTGCGCTGCCGCTGCAATAGCGGCATTGAACTTACTCTTCTTTCCGGATCTTCCTCTTCCGTGTATCTTGTGCGCGGCGAGATCACTGAGAATATCGTCGGGCACTCTCATCAGAAGTAGTTTCGGCAATTTTCTGATGAAAATTTTTCTTACCCAAGGTGCCATTTTGTGAGTGCTCGGTTTTCGGTAATGCACGTTTAAAATAATGATCGTTATCACGACCGACAAACCGACCAGGATCATCGTGAAAAGTAAATACTTGCCAAGCAACGGCAGTGCTAGAGACGTGGATGGTATAATCTCGGATATCAGTAGGAAAAACATAGTCTGGGATAGTAGGATATTAATACAGAGCGCGATCTTTTCTCCGGAATCGGCCGGTAAATAGAAAGCCAACACCGATAGATAAGAGATACTGACGCATGGCACTATGAGATTCACCGTATAGAACAATGTTCTTCGACGTAAAGTTATGTTGAAGAAGATATCGGGATACGGTTCGAGACAACAAGGATAATACTTCTTGTGACGTTCCGCAGGGACACCTAGTATGTCCCATTCCACGCTTGGATAATATTCGCGTAAATCGATACCTACTTTGACTTGGTCGCCTACATCTTGATTAATATGCTTCAAGTCGATCTGAAGAAAAAATATTTTGGATGATTATAAATAGAAAATACATTAGAGAGATTCTGCATTCGATATTCTTACAAAATATAAATAAATAAAAGAAATATATAACGGACAATAATTATGCATATACCTATAGTCTTTTATATTTATATCTTTATATTTATAAGTATAATTGTATTTTTTAATAGATTTACTCACTTGAAAGCCATCATATGTCCATGAGCCGAATTTCATGAAACAGGTTTGTTGGTCGAAGGGAAAGTATCTAACATCTATTTCGCAGGAAGATTTAAAAATTGCGGGAGGTGTCCAAAGAACTTTGCCGGTGTAATGCAAAACAGCCTTAGTCATTGTTGTCACACCGTATTCTCCGTCCGCGCTGAAAGTAGATTCGTTATTTCAAGTTGAAAAGCTTATAAATTTTTCCATGTAAAAATATACTATATAATTTCTGAGTGAGTGAAAAATCAATAAACGTAAGCTCATTAATTCGAATTGATAAGCTAATAAATTTTTACATTGGATAATTTCTGAATAAAAAATCAATAAAAGCTAGAAATGTATTTTACAAGAAATCATGCGTAATTACTTTCCAGTTACGATAATCATAAGAAAGGTGAAACACAGCATCACGTACTTGTTATAAAGAACAATGTCGGGTAGCCATATATGTTCGCTAGGCACGTAGAGTTCAGTGACACCCCCGTATTCCAAAGGATCCCACTGGAACTTATGGTCTTGCCATTCCTGAAAATATTAATTTGCTACAATTATAATCTGTTCTTTGATTTGCAGGCCAGATAGCAACTAAAAATTGGCTAAATTTTTTTGTCTATAATTCAAAACTTACATGTTCCAACCAGACATTCGTCGTTAAGATTTGATCTTTTAAATTCTGCAAATATTATGAATGAATTTCATTAAGGAGAGATGTAGAGAAAGAAATAAATATATGTTATATATTTGCACATAATTTTTAATAATGATAAAAGTATATTTGATCGTGATAGAAATATGTGTATCACGTACGAGATCTATCAGCTGCGAGAGACGGAGACCTAGTTTTACAATAATAGTGTCGGTATTGTTGGATACAGGTCGAATGAGCCGATTGTAATTTGAGAGTAGATCATCGTAAAGTCTTTTAGCATCTGGATTGCTATAGCAGATTCCCACCGAAAGGATCAGAATGATTAAAGGGAATATCATTTTTTATTGCTAACGTGTGATTAGATAGAGATCATCAAAATTATCCTGCACAGAAACATTAATAATATGACATTAGTTTATTTCGTGTTTATTAATATTCCCGAATATTTCGTACATGAATTTATGAGATATTTGTGCATGTTATTATTTAAAAAGATTATATATCAGTTTTTATATTTTAATTTTAAAAATAATATACATATGAGGTGGGTGCATGTACATAATAATTTTATTAAGTTACTGATTTTTATTACTTTATTTAGAACATTTTGCAGAAAATTTTATATTAATTTGTTCTGGTGTAATACTTAAAACAGTGTTCTTTATAAAATCTGTCTATATATTTACGTAAAATAATTTCCTGTTTGTTACCAAAAAAATAAATATCAAAGGAAAATTTTCGCGATCAGGATTATTTTATACTTGGCATTATGATTTTTTATTAAATTAGTTTTCATACTTTTCATTGAAAGGTTCTAATTTAATTTATATATCACTAGTATTTATAGTTCTATATATATATCGATAGTCTAACTGAGCTTTGCGAGTTATTAGTCATAGAATTACAAACCTGTTGCGTTAAGTGATCGTCTCCTCGCATTAAAATTTGTACGAGAAATATGTTTCATTATTAAACTTTTTTTTTTAAATCTTGAAAAGTCTGAATTAGAATTTTTGAACAGTTAAAGTTTTTTTTAAAAAGATTCCGTTTTTTTAAAGTTTTTGATAACAAATTTAAAAGTTTGTAATAATTTTTTGTCTTGTATTTGTGATAGCTCAATGATTTTTTTTTGATTATTATATTAATAATGAAAATTATTTTTATGGACTATATTTTTATTTATTTTATATATGTTTTAACAAGTTTTAAATATTGTATAACTACATCTACAGAGAAGAGTATAAGAAAATTTGTATGTGCGTGAGAAGTATATATTATTTTCACAAATAAATGTCAACAAATATAAAAAAAGATACATGTAACAGTATTATATATAACATAAACTTAACTTATTTTTTCTATACTTTTCTCTGTCATAGTTTATTGTAATTAATTTATTATTCAAATCAAAAACAAATTGGAAGCATATTCTAAAATGAAAACTATTACGATTACTTGTTGGGCTCATACTTTTATAATGCTTATCAATTTTGTTCACCGAGTTATTATGTCTTATTATTTAAGCCAAAAATATTATATACATTTATCGCGAACATAATCTAAACTATCATAGCATACTTGCGCTTCACTTTCCTCGGATTTCTCGCTTTCTCTGAATACGGCACCTTTATCCTCTGTCCTTCTTGTTTATCATAATCTGCTCTGATAAATACGTCCGATCTCTCACGCGCGTTTATCAATCAGTGATACGAGTCAGGCTTTGGTCTGGTCTTCCATTACTTGCGCGGATCGTCTCGCTCGCGAAATACCGGAAGAACGTCGAACAGAAATGACATTGTGTACAGCCGCCGGACCACTGGATGCTGGTACGTGCATCTCCAATCCGCAGGATCAATACAGCATTGCGCATGTACCAGCATGGCCGGTTTTCGGTCTCTGCGTGGTGTGAATGCACCTTCACCGCGCAAACTCGCAGTGTTCTACTGCGCCACTTCGCAGTGGAAAGAGATGCGCAAGCCAGCCGGGTCTCGTTTTCCTGGGAGTACTACGCCCTTTCCGAATGATTTTCACGGCTCTATTTACATACATTGTTCTCTATCTATTGTCTAATATTTATTGAGCGGATGCGATAGTAAACTATCGATAAATATTCAGTTAACGATAAAACCATGCTAGTTATTATAATTAATCGGTTTGCTTTAATAATTTGACTTTTATGAAGTAGACAAAAAGAGAAAAAAGAAAGTATATGTGCTAATAATTTTTTAAATCAAATTTGCGTTGAAAAATTATGCAATCTGAAATGACTAATTTTAATATAAGTCTTTATCATTACAATAAATAAAAGTTTGATTTGCTTTTTACAATTTTATAGAGAGACGATTAACCATAATACTAATGATTAGAGTTTAAACTATGATCAATTTCCTTTACAATGATTTTTTTAATGATTGTTATTACTATAGAATTGCACATTTTTCATACTTTATTTCTACGGTAATTATATAGCGATAATTTTCGATTTTTCTACGTCTTTCAGGTATTAGCTTCATCCTTTTTGCCGTGTATATAAGCTCGGTGATAAACCGGCTTATCTTTCCGGATTTCTTTTTTTTTGTTGTAAGCCATTGCAGCTGCCGAGCAGCAGATCCACTTTCGAGCATCAGAATCACTGGTAGTTTCTTTTTCTCGTGTAAGTGTAATGCGCGCCTGTATATTGTATACATTTACAATCCACATTTTGCGCTTTCCTATTTGTGGCATTAACATTGTTTTATATTGTCCATGATGTTTTAGTGAGACTATACATTTCCACTTCCTCACTTATACAGGTTGTTTTTAAAATATGTAAATTTACTTAGCTCGCGACCAAAAGTGCATTTTGTTATATATAAGCGTAAATCTTTTGAGTTAACGAGAAATAAAATGCCAATTCTCTCGTCCCAATGTACAATTTTTAAGATACTTTACTGTTATTATGATTGTATATCTTTGAATAATTGATAGATCATTAACAAAGGATAAAGAAATATTTATTTTGAAATATGCATAGCAAAGCGTATAACAACAAATTTACGAAGAGTAAATAAATATATATTCTTATCGTATGTGTAGCAAAAGTGTACAACAATATCTTATACGAATAATTTATACGTTGTAGAAAAGAGAGAGAAGACGAATGTGGATATACTTAAAATTATTATTTATGAAAATATTAGAGTCACATAAAGTGCCAGTCTTATTAATTCGACTACGAATATCTTTATATCGCTGTTAAGCTTAAACTCAATTTACAAGATAATTAACAGAATTTTATTTATCACATACATTTATACACGGCGTGTACAATAATAAGTAAAATTATTCTGAAAAATTTATTCTGAATTATGTCGCGATTTTTAGAGATCGTCTATAGTAGACTTTATATTTTGTATGAACCCTACATAATGAAAACATTTTGTTGGCCGTCGAGTGCATGACGCTCTCATGTATAACCAGCCATCTAGTATTTTTCTTTATGGTAGGGTCGAGACATCGTACGTTCGTCCATTACAGCACTTTATTCTTATGCGTAAGCTATTCTCCTGCGTTTTTATCTTTTGCGCTCGCCTCGTACTACTCTGCCTTACGAGCTTTATGATAAACGCAACTGTTTTTCCGCTTTTCTCTTTTCTCTCTGTCTCTCGTCCATATTGGTGACGCAGCGGTAGGAAAAATGCAACGCTACTCTTGAGTGCAATAGAAGTTGGTTGGGCTAGATCTTTCCGAGCTACATATTTCGTTGTACGTGTCTCAGTTTAGCATGGACGGATACGTGCAATCGTATCGAATGAATTCGCAGAAGGACTTGTGTAAGGAATTTGCATTCCGTGAATTTTTTATGATGCATCATTCCCCTTGCCTCACGACATTGTTAAACGTTTCAACCATGTTCCTCTTTGTGATACGTTCTCTGATTATGACCTAAATATTTAGTCGACCATACAACTCTCTATTATACTCCGAACGCGCATAGTCCGCGAAAGTTATCAGCGCGTCGTTTCCATCCTAAATTGCGCCATTTACCCTGTCTGCTCCTTAATTGCAGGAAAGTTAGTCGAGCGTATTTGAAGTTTCTGACGACATGATCGGATTTTGTTCCTCCGCGGTCATGTATCGGAAGACAGTTACCCGATGTTGAGCAACTACCCTCGTAAAGTGAGCCTGCGAGGACCTCGTAGGACTTGCTTTCCCTTCTCTTACCACGAATTATTAATCAGAACTGGTAGCTAGAATCTAGCGTCGCACAGAAGCCATCTTCCTCAATCACGACGAAAGTTGTACCGGCGTAGCCGGCGTGTTTGGAATTTCCGGTATCTGAACACAAAGATAGAGCAGATGGCGAGGAAGCGCGAGGGAAGAACAGAGAGAGAAAGAAAAAGAGAGATAGAGACAGATTTATGATACGAGAAAATGAAGAGAGAGAGAGAGCACACAATCTAGACATAATCGTAGCTGAAAGAGACGGTTACGTCAGGAATGGTTGGTCTTCGAGACATGGCGGTAATTAATGTGGCCTCACACATTGGGCGATCTCCCGTCGTAAATTCTCGCTTCGACTCACTATTTCCCCCGTGCTCTCAGTACAGAGAAAACTTTTAGGGCCGCGAGATAAGCCAAAACCCCATTATAGTTCTCCGTTAGATTTACCCTCTATGTGCCTCGAACACTTGTGCGAGATCTGCGCTCTATCTCCATTCCACCGACTGTATCTGCCATTGGCTGTCCGTTTTCTTTGGGGGTCTTTAACCCCAAGATAATAGTCAGAACGGTGTTGGAGTTTAAATGAGTGTTTGCGCGCTCTCGGTAAATTATGGTGACCCCTTTCGAGGCGCTCATTGCTATATACGTGCACCAGCGGTGTTCAGAAGGTGCACCGTCGTCACATCTTATGCTTGGCTAATTATTGTGCAGCGTGCGTTAAAATAGTGTCTTCTCGCCCTTCTCCGTTCGATATGTGCCACGCGCGGATATTTTTATTTATTTCCTTGCGTAGTTGATTAGCTTTCTTTTTGCTTGACGTTGAATTCTGCGCGACTATAACGAGAAAAGTATATTTATTCTCCCCTCTTGTTAAACTTTTAATGAACTTCAATCGAAGGAAAATGGCATATTGTTAATTATTACAATTGTACAATCATCGTAGCGTTATTAATATTTCTTGTCGTGCGAAAATTAATTTTTATTTTAGCAATTTAATGGGATTTTAAATACACAATAGATTCTGAAAATATATTTTCTGTATGAGCATAATCATTTTTAAAAAATATAACTTTTCATCCAAATTACCCTTGAAACATATATGAATTTGCTCATTTGTATAATATTGAAATAGAATACAAGAGGAGAAATATACATATGCAGTTGTTTTTACATTTTTATCGTGAACGGTCACAGTTTTGATTGATCAGCTTTTCAAAAATATTATCAATCTTAATTGAAATAAAAATTTTTTAACAATTTGAATATAAAAAGAAAGTATAATGTAAAGTTGGCTATTTCTTCGAAATTCTATCTTTTATATTTGTTTGCCAAAACTTTTTTTAATTTGACTTCATATTGTGTGTTACGATTATAAATCGATATGTATTTATTTATTTTTTTTGTGTTATAAAGTTATAACGAGATAGAGTAATCACTTTAAAACGCGAGTGTATATATATTACTTCTTATATAAAATTCGAAAAGGGCGCGAAAGAGTGCAATTAGGAGCAACAGGTGTAGTATCGCCGCGGCGCGGCGCGGCGGGTGGCGCGTGAAGTTGGTCGCGCGATTTCCGAATTCCGGCCATTGAAGATTCGTTCATTATGCAAAGTTGCGAAACGCGCGAGTGTCGGGATCGAATCGTAGGCATCCTTATTCTTCCGTCGCAGTGTAATAAAGTAGACCTCGTGATTTAACATCGGGAGTGCCGTGCAAAGTATCGCGCGATTATATTTTTGTTATTAATGCGCGCTCAATTGTAATACATTTCGCGCAATATTTCCTCTGTCGTTCGAGACTCGTTCGTTACGCTAATTTGCGAGACGCGCGGGTGTCGAGTGGATTGTAGCTTCATATATTTCTCGCGTTATTCTTCCGTCGTAGTGTAATAAAGTAGATCTCGCCATTTAACGCCGGGAGTGCCGTGCAAAGTGTCGCGCGATCGCGTATTTTCGTTATTAATGCGCGCTCAATTATAATTAACCTCGCACCATTTTTCCTCTTTCGTTCGAGATTCGTTCGTTACGCTAATTGGCGAAATGCATGGGTGTCGAGTGGATTGCAGTTTCATACTTTTCTCGCCTTATTTTTTCGTCGCAGTGTAATAAAGTAGACTTCGCGATTTAACGTCGGGAATGCCGTATAAAATGTCGCGCGATCGTATTTCCGGTATTGAGATAACGTATAACGAAGGAACAAGAGAGGAAGGAAGGGCGTCAAATGATGTCAAATAACAGAGCAATTGTAAGGGGTGAGTGATTTATTATTTATATTATAATTGTTTACTTGCGCGCGCGTGCGTGACTTATTGTTAATTGCCACGACATTCGCATTTCATGAGCAATTACACATATGATAAAATATAATGTAATGTATGTAAAAAATATTATGCTGCTTACATCTTAAGAAATACATTAAGAAATATATTTAAAATATTTATAAAATATTTAACCTTTTAATTTGAAATATTTATAAAATTATAATAAC
>NW_021849477.1:216156-220635 GCF_003651465.1 Formica exsecta
TAATATTATTAAATATTTGAATTATTTATATAAGATTTAAATTTTTATGTGTTAGACTTTATAAAAAAGTTTATATTTAAGAAAAAGATTTTTATATGGGATATTATTTACTTGGAAGAAAAATAAGAAAGTTAATATGTGACGCGCAATAATTATGTATTTTAAAATATTAATTATTCTGCTTATTGTTATAATTTGATTATATTTATACATTACAGATCAGCGTTTGTGTTATAACTCCAGCAGATGAATGAAGGAGCCTGAGAGGAACAGAAGGCGTCAACTGATGTAACGGAGCAAACATGGAGTGAGTACCTGTGAATACAAAATTATTTTTTATTTTAATTTGAGGATGTCAGTTGTATGCGCGTGTATAGTTTCAAAAATATAATTATTCTCTCTCTTCCTTCCAATTTTGCGATTTTTCTTTTCGTGGAATAATCACGTGTAAGAAATATGATTTCACGGTAAACAATCGGCGTTCCCTTTTTTTTCGGCGTCAAGGGACTGATCGGTCTGCCTGTTCGGTCTTTTCGCGTTACCCCAAGGGTGTCGTCCCGGTCCGTCTGTCATTGACATCATTCGCCCCAGTTCTGATCTTTCAGTGACGTTAAAGCACGACGTTTCCATCCCGAGAGGCCGAAGCTCAGGGTAACATCATTATAGATGGCGAAAGGAACCGGTAAGCTCCCGTTGGGAATGATGTCTACTTGAGAAAATGCAGTAACATGATACACGACTGACATCTTCTTAAATACCTTCGAATGAAACAGTTATTGAGGGTCGGAATTCCCTTTGGAATAATAGGCGGTGTGACTATGGTAATTGAAGATTTGATAATTAGCTGTAGCTGCTGTTCTCGCGAATATTTCCGTCTATATTTTCTTATCAAATATAAATAATTGGCTTTTATAACATAAAAAGATTTTATCTATTATTTCTAAGCATAACATAAATATGAAAATTAAAATATTATTTTGAAAAAGTAGCTTTCTAT
This sequence comes from Formica exsecta, assembly GCF_003651465.1. Classification (NCBI taxonomy): domain Eukaryota; kingdom Metazoa; phylum Arthropoda; class Insecta; order Hymenoptera; family Formicidae; genus Formica; species Formica exsecta. The sequence goes on from NW_021849477.1 coordinate 217,154, forward strand.
ATCACTTTTGATATTTAAACATTTTTTTGTCAAATTTTTAATTGAGATTCTTAATTTTACGTGAACTACAAATGATAAATTTTTGTTCTTTGCAATTGGTAATCTATTATTAAATTTTTAAATATAATTGAACAGCAGCTAGCATAATTCTGTGAAATGAGGTAAGTCACAAGTATAACTCAGTCTTTATTTCACTGCCATATCTTTATCTTTTTTCTGTCAAAATGCGCGCGTGATGCGAGAAATAATATATCTTCCTCATATAAGGCTTTCGCTAAATAGATGGGGATTGCGTAAATTTTAGTACAAAATTGAAGATAGACTGAAATTGATTCGCCGCCCGGCACAACAAATAGAAAATAGTAACAGAATGTAAGATAGACCGACGCGAAAATAAGGGGTGCGAGAATTTCTCCAGTTATCCGGATGGCATACCAGAGGTAATTGCATTTTTCGACGTAGCGTTTAATTGTACAGGATATCTCTTGTTGTATTTTATCTTTACCATTAGCGTGATACTTGAACAGAATTACTAAAATACGATAACTGAAGCGTTTGTTATCTTAGTGCGTGAGACATGTGCGGTAATGTTATAAATTGTCGATGATTTATTTTCGACGGAGCTCGATGAAGAGACAGTTCTATTCAGCGAAACTTGATGAGGAAATTCGATAACGCTTATGATATCATAAACCTGCATCGCCATACTGAAACAGCGATAACCATTATGGCAACTGTACAACATCAATATGTGTTTATCTAAGCGCCACGTGCATTTCAAATTACGATTAATCAACATATTTAGCTTTTGGTTTACACAGATTCTATTTATCTTTGCACAGTTATAAATTTTTTATCGAATTTTTGAAAGACAATTTTATTTATCGATTTAATAGACATCGTAATAGATAATTTATATTTATTGATATAGAAAATTCAAGGATTGATTTTCTTATTCTTTTATACATTTCTTCTAAGAGATATACTTGAAAGAAAAAATACTGTTTAAATAATACTTGTTTTATGATATTCATATATTTGCTATTTGATAGAAATATAAAAATTGCCTTTGATGTAGCGAATGCCAATCAAATGTATTTTCCGACCTCGCGTTTCTTTGCTGAATGATTTTTTCATTTTATGTTTTCGATTAGAATAATTGAGTGTGTGAGCAAATCTATCGAGGATGTCGATACTCTGGACTGATCTATCTATCTTTCGGATTGAGAATACCTCGGGGAAATACGTCTAGTACTCGACACGCGCCAGGTTCTCTCGGATCGCTTCCACTTTTGTGTTCTACGGCGTTACCTTGTATGAGTATATTAATAATTATGTTAAAATTGTCCGGAAAACAATGCATATACGCGATGCATGTTATAGAAAAGAAATGCAGCTATTAAAGAATGAACTGATGTTGCCACGTCAGCTTTAAAGATTTAATTGCCGTGTTCGCGTTACAAGCTTGCTTATTCGTAAAATGACCGGTGAAAGCGAGACTTTATCGTCGTAAAATTATCGTCGTGTGAATGTATAACGCGGGGATAATTAAAAAAACTCTACAAATTCGCACGATAATTTCTAGTATAATTTAATATCCGGTTTTATAGACACGAGTAAATTCGCATCGAGGCCGGCAAAGTGCATTTTCGCGTACGTCGAAACCGCATTTCGTGTGCAATGCACCATATCACATGGTGCAATGTGCCGGTCGCGCCATAAAAGTAACGTGTCCGTTAAGACTTAATAAAAGAGGATTTCGTCCAAATGCGATCGAGGCGGAAGAAGGGGTTAACGGCGACTGCAGCGGCCTTTTCCCGGCTGCCAGGACTAAATCCAACTACGAAAGATCTCTTTTTCTCTTCCTTTCACGAAGCACGCGTACGGCATTGGTTTCCTTCGGTGAACATACGCGGTTGGATAACTCGCGGATTTGGACCGCGGGCGCGAATTCTATACACGATCGTCTCTCATTGGCGCATGAATTATTGATATCGCTGATCTATATAATGTTTCATCGGGATGTGTCTTTTGTACGGTGTGGTGAATTCCCATTCGCTCCGCCAACTGGTTCGAATGCCATCGAATTTTCGCGAGTAAGCCCCGATCAGATCGCATCGGCGAGGTAAAGCAGAGTGTGTATCTATGTGTCGTGCAAAGGCAACACACATTTGCTCGAACCCTCGTGGAATTCTCTCTGCTGCCTGTGCCGCGAAACAAGAACTTCACGCATACCGCTTACTTTGGGGAATCCGTGTAGATACCAGCTACCGGAAATACCTCACACATACCCTATCAAATCGGAGTGCTGTAGACTGTTACATATCTGAGGTGGTCTCGCGCAGTTTGCTGTAACCGACGTGTGTGTTTTCGCTAATCCGAAACATTCTGCAATTAACGCGTCGACTCAATCAGTACATGTATCTTTCACGTGGATTCTATTAAATAGACATTTAAATTATTAAATTAAATTATCTTAATATAATTTCAATTTTTTTTTATGATACATAATTTTTATTGCGGTTGCTGTCTTTTATAAATTAATTTTTGCAAAAATATTTACATATCTCTTTCATATTATATATATTTATATATTCGGTAACGTGAAAAGAATATCGAGTGAATATTTTCGAAACTATTTGAGATCAGGAAATATTTCCAGATCTTTTCCTTACAAATCTATTTTCTTTCATGATAGCCATTGACAGATTTTCCTACTCATTTCTAAATCACTTTATTTTTAGCAGTAATGAGAGTTCTCTCTCACGATCTCGTTAAATTTAATAATTTTAAAATGATTCGCTGTCCATTAATAGTTATTCAAATAGCAAATACAAATAATAAATTAAAAGTTGGAAGAATGGTATTCTTATTGCATATTTAAATCTCAATATGATTAAAAATATATAATAGCTGGCTTTTATTCTACTTTTATATTTAATGATATTCAAATTGTATAAATAAACCTCAGCATGAAGTGGCCGCATTTAGAGTCTTAGTGAGAATACAGGTCAAAGAAATATGAATGTGCGCTCAATACATTTATATATTAGATATACGGTGATATGAGATGTCACCAGTAAGAATACATGAGAGGAGCCTAGAAAATTGGGAGCATAATATTAAATAATATTTTATTGAATAATTCTAACTGACAATGAGTAATTAATATTAGATTAATATTACCGAATAATTCTAACAAGTATTTATAAAAATAATCAGGACTTATTTGGCGACATTGTCGTATACTGGAAAATATAAGGGGTATATCAAGATAACACGGGAAACAGAAGAAAGATGAAGAGCACAAAGTTATGTTTGATACATCCGCATCGGATGAAGCGTTCGTTTCCCATCGTTGCGAACCAAGTAATAGGATGGACGGAGAGCGGAGACCAAGACAGATAAGCAGACGGAAACGGACGCATACAGGGGGGGTAAAGGACGAGATCGAGAAGCGTTTTTTTTTTTTTTTTTTTTTC
>NW_021849477.1:220784-222753 GCF_003651465.1 Formica exsecta
GTTTTTTTTTTTTTTTTTGCATCATCCCCCGCACCTCGTCACCATTTCTGCACTCCGTTCAGCACCCTCTGACGAGTCGACCTCGCACCGCCAGTGTCAGTATCGACTGGGGTACCTCGTGGAGAGAACAACGGCAGGGAGGGCAGAGGAAAGAGGGTTGCTGAACACACGGAGGAAAGCGAGAAAGAGAAAGAGAGAGGGGGATGCTGGGAAATAGAAAGACAGGGATGCTGGAAGATAGAATGAGAGGAATATGGGGCGGCTCGCCGATTCTCGGCAAATCTCGTGTTCAGTGCCGTATGCGAGTCCGCCTTTTACGCTAAGACACTGCGTGAACAACTTTTTGGCGCATAATCGTCTCATTAATCACTGTCTGAATCTTCCTGTCATTTTGATGAGTTACCGTTGACAATGATGCCGCGACGAGAAGCGTATCTGTAAATTTCATCCATGCGAGAGGGATGGGCGGATTAATATACGCCATATCTACTTACCGCGTGCCTCGATTGCGAAGGGCTTTATTTCATAATATTATGTTGACGTAAGGTTTATCGACTCATAGGGCTTTTTCATCGTAACGCGCATTTCAAAGATTTTTGTGTTTAAGAGATTGATGAGCATCGCTATTTCACATTCTGTTTTGGAATATAAACGCGACGGGGAGAGCCAGTAATCAAGTAATGGAATGTGCGATCTTTGTACGAAACAATACGAACATGAGTTTATACGCACGTTGAATTGTATAGTTTCAGATCATATAGTATTTTATACACGAAAATAGTCGCGATTCACGTTGAAAACTATTGATTAATAACACGATCAATAATCTGAATATCTTTAAAATAGCACAAAAAATATTTATCCGATCAATAAAAATAATGTTTAAAACTAACGTTTGTCAAATTATTACATATATAAATGGTACATTTATATAAATAATATAAATAATACCAAGTATATATGTATATTAATTGAAAATACTCGCACATTGCGTTAGAAGCGTTTGTAAATAAAAACTGAATATTATGTATCGATTTGTATGGTTTTACAAATTATGAAAATTTCTTTTCACGATGAATATTTAAAAAATGTTTTTGCAGAACCTTTTTTTAAATAGAATACATCTTTTGACAAAAAATTTACTTTTAGTAATTAAAATAACGAACATATATCCTAGCTAAACCGTTTTATTAAAGTTGAAGGTATATTGTGTATCGAAAACACGCCGAATCGAAAACGCTTGGGGTGAGACGACCATGAGCTAAGTTTGTTAACATGCCAAACAAGTTAACGGCCGCCTAAGCGGGCTGATCATAAGCAGGGGCGATGATATCGCGCGGGTATCATCACATGCAAGCGTGCATCGCGTGGATACGCATCGTCAACGATCTTGCATTTATTCCTATACCAAGACGGGGATGAGAGAGCCGCACAAACACGCGCATACATCCCTGTCGGCGCGTCGCCGCCTCGAGGTTTCCACATGGTCTCGCGTTATATCGAGGGCGAGTCGTGCAATGCTCGGCGCATCTCGAGCGTTCTCGTAGCCGGTCTTGCCTGTCGGTGCTGCCACATGGCCGCGCGTCGTGTTTTGCGGGCTTGGCGAGCTTTCAGGGGCGGCACCTGCGTGGTAGGATGCTCTCGCTGGCTCTCGCTCGGCGTTAGGGTGTCAGGACGAGTGAGAAAGCGGGGTGGCGGCTCGGCTAGGTTCGGCCGACTTCGCAAGTCATCGCCGACGTCTCGCGTCGGGGCTTCCACATGGGTTGGTATTGGCTCCCGGGGCGCAGGATGGCTTGGTGCGGCGGGGCTCTAACCGGAGAGAGACTCTAACCGTGGTACGGAGAACGAGACGGCGTAGGGTAGGAGTGAGAGGGAGAAAACACGGTGGCGGATGCTAGAGGGTGTCCGACGCGCGATGGGAGAGTGAGAAGGAGAGAGTGCGGGGATGAGACGGAAATAGGGAGAGGGA
>NW_021849477.1:222783-326838 GCF_003651465.1 Formica exsecta
AAAGAGTGAGCGAGAGAAAGAGACAGGCACGGCTCTCGCCACAACACCCCCCGAAACGGGCAGAGCGTCAGTGCTAAGGTGGGTTGCTCGGTCGGAACATTGCCAGAGAGAGAGATACGTCCTGGGAGTGCCTGCCTACCGCACCGACGCGACTTCTTGGTGCAGGACTCGCAGCGGTGCAAGGATCGGAAAGAACGCGCGCACCGGGAAAAGTGACTGATTGAATGGCAATGACACGCACGTACGCATTCGCGTACACACTCGCGAACACAGGCACACGGGACTCGGGTGAGCACGCATGCACGTAGGCGCGTAAGGAGGAACGAGGAGGGAGAGACCGAGGAAAAGACCGAGAAACGAGGGATAGTTCGGCAGCTGGGATCCGCCGGGAGCGCGAAACAGGCGGTAGCGGATCGCGAGTGGAAATAGCGTATGTCGAGTCAGGCAACAATCGCGGGAGAGGCGGTGTAATCTGAGCGCGAGTGGCGGTGGCTTGTGTCGTGCGGCGAGCGAGAGCTCGAAACAACGGTCGGAATCATGAGAGAGGAGGTCGAGCGGCATTCGACATTCATCGGAATGTTACATATGGCCGGATCAGTGCCGTTTCGTTTGGTCGGATAGATGTATCGGAGTCGACTAGAAGAAAGAACAAAGAAAGATAGATAGATAGATAGATCGAAAAAGGGAGGGAAGGAAAGTCGGAGGTGAAAGAGTAGTAAGATATGTCAGACGAGACGAAAGTCAGTAGGAGATCAGCGTGGCTTGAGGGTGGCGGTGGCCAGTGGTAATGGTGGTGATGGTGGTGGTAGTAGTGGGTGCAGTGGTGGGTGCTCTCTAGGTGAATGATCGTCGTCGGCCTCGTGGAAGAGGCGGCCGCCGCTTATGCGGGCCGCCGCGTGTGCCGCATCGTCGCACGCAAATAACTGGAATTTGCCGTCGAGGGCGGCAAGAAGAATCGAGAGACGGGGACAACGGTGGCGGTGGTGGCGGAAGAAGGGTGTCGTCGTCGCCGCGCGCGATATCGGTGCGACCGATCGTACGTTAGTGGTAGTGGCGTTGGCGGTAGCTGTGGTGGTGGTAGTTGGATCGCAAAGGGTGGAACTACCGATCACCGGCGCATCACCAGGAGTCCGTAACAGTCCGCGGTCGTCGAGCTGGCGGCTGGCAGGGGCCGCTGGATTCCGCCGTGGGTTATGGGAAGCTGGCCCGCGTCACGAGATTTCCGTTTTACGAGTATGACGAAGGGACGACCGAGGAGATCGCGCGCGAGCCCGATTAACGCGAGCACCGTGATTACGACGACCGCGATGCCGATGATCGCTGCGACGACTGCCAGCGTAAGCCAGAGGATCGCGCCGCTGCCGAGAAACCCGACAAGGACGACGATGATGACGATGAGGACGAGCACGATTACGAGTACGACGAAGATGACGCCCGCGCCGAGCAAGATGCCGCTGCTGACGACGATGTCGATGGTCCCAGCGACACTGACGACGATGCTGAAGATGGCAGTTGCGCTCGCCCTCGTTGTCGCTGTCCCCGGAAGTTCCTCGTTTCTCGGGCCATCGAAACCCTGGTAGCGGAGGCAACGGTCGCGCGTCTCCTCCTCAATCGTTAGAAGCAGTGCTGTTGTGCCGTCCGGATCTTCCTCCTCTCGGGGCTATCTATATCCGTCGGTGGTGCGTCTGGTGGGTGCTGGTGTGGTGGTGCGCCGTCTACCGATCCCTCGTGTTACAGGTCACTACTGCCGGCCGGGGCCGGCCGTTCGCGTACCCGCAGTGCGGCGGTCGACCACCGGCTAACTACCGGAGGGCCGTTACCCGGCTGACGGGGTCGCGCGTCGACGACAGTCGTTGTTGTTACGCGCGGGGGCGACCACGTACGCGACGGCGACGGTGACGAGGACGAGGACGGCGGCGCGGACCGGGACGAGGACGACGATTACGACGACAGCAACTACAACGACCACGACGACGACGACGACGACGTCGGGGATATGTGCGGGTGCGCTACGTCCACGCGGCGAGGACTCGGGACTGCTGCGGGTAAATCGGCATGGCGCGCCAAGTCCTCGTGTTCGGTACATAGGACGCCCGGGATACGGTAGCTCGTCCTTCGGCGTTACTCCTCATCGACGCCCGCGGGCAATGTGCCCACCCGCCGGGATAGCAACGTGAGTACGCCTCTTCGGTATTGTTCGCTCACTCTCTTCCTAGCGACGCACGACTATAGAAATGGCATCTTTTTTATAACGCGAGACAATATTTATTGTCTGTACGGTATGATTCGACGCTTTCCATAATCACTTGAAATATATTTTCTTTCAAATGTATTTTTGTGGGTACTTGTTAGTGACCGCGGCATTCTGTCACACTGATTAAGGTTGTTGTTGGACAAGCAGCAACACTGACCGATTATTATTTTATTGGCAATTCTTTAATACTTTCTAAAAAATAAAGAATAAAAAAGAATCTATAAAATTAATTTCTTAGAATATTGTGATTAATATTTTGATATTTCTTGTTTATATCGAACTGTTATAAAAATAATTTAATATTGAAGCTAAAAATATGATATTTTCAGTTATTCAATATTTGAATTCTAGAAAGCATTTTTATGACAGATACTCTTTTATTTAGAAAATAATGTCAGTTTAAATTTTAAAATGTGTATATATACATTGGAGATAGATCCATAGGTTATTTTTTATTTTGGAGAATACATATTTTAGGTTTAATATACACACATATATATCATTAATATTTTTTTTATTACACATAAAATATTCCAATAATACGGAAGTAAAATTAAATTATTTACTCGATTTGTAGTAAACTTATTAAACTCGCGTAGTAAACTTCTTAAGGACAAGTTTTATCATGTTGAATCGAACAGCGATTCCTTAAAGTGTTCCTTAGAAGTATTTGTTTCAAGATGTTTATATTGTCTTTGTCCGAAACTGTTTTTAATTTTCATAGCGTGATACTCGAAAAATTTTAGGATTTTATGCTTAAAAAAATTCACGAAACTTTAAGTAGATTTTTTTTTCTTATGATTCAGAAATATATTCCGCGATCAAAAATATAGAATTTCTAACATTTTGTGTGTGTATGTGTGTGACATCTCCTTCCAAAAAAAAAAAAATTAAAAGATTTTTTCATATATTTATAATACATTTCGAAGTAGTTTTTATGACCTTTTTTACAATTGATCAAACAAAAGATAAATTACACTACTCTAACGGATATCACTTTCAGTCACGTTTTCATATATATTTTTATTCAATAGCTAAGATTTTTGCACGTCACATATTTTATGGAAAGAGGCTTTGTAGTTAGGTAATACTTTAATTATCAATTTAACGCTCCTCTGATTTCAATTGAAGTCGAGAACGGGATACTAGGACGACAGATGAGGACTCGTGTGTTTCACTTATGAGTGACTCCGAACAACTCGCGCGAAAAAAAATGAACGATCGATCGATCGAGAGAGCTCGGCCCCTCTAGTTAAATACACACCGAGACTGTTTCTTCGTGACGCCCGCGTCCTTACCCGAAGCGAAGGATAAATTGCCTCTTCCCCTGAACTTTTCTTCAGGAAAAGCCACCCGAAAGCTCCTACGGAGTCGTGCGAAAACGTCGGAGTGCTTTCAAGGGATGGAGGGCCTGGGCGTAGTCCTCCTGCCACGCTTGTCTGACCTCTCTTTCTCTCTTCTATTTCCAGTGCGCTCGCTCGGCTCTTACACTCGCGGTGATTTAAGATATTTCCAAAACGAATCAATTGTTTGCATCTGCTTCTTTTACAATAAGCCTCATTTCTCTAATTCTTATATTAATATTCCACCCTTATTTACGTATACGGAATAAAAAGATAAAATTTGAATAACATATTTTTCAATAAACTTAAATTCGATTTTTCTTAACAAAAACGTTATAATTATTGCTACTTTATCGGTACTTCTTCATTTTGAATATTAAAAATCTCTGCAAATCTCAATTTAAAATTCTGTTAAAGTAAATATAATATTAAACGAAGAGTATGTTTTGTTATCTGTTTGATACTTATAATAAAAGTTATGATAAAAAGATTAAATAAATTCTCAAAATATTATCGGTTTATTTTAAAATGTTTTATATGTAACATTCTGTATTAGAAATATAATTTAAAATAATTATTATATTATACGTTCTTAATTTTGTAATTTTACTTTTTGTATTATATATTTATAATTTTTCAACAAGATATAGTTTATATTATAAGTTTATGTTTGTGTGATTATCATGATTATGTTTTTAGACGCTGAACACAAAAAACGTTATTGTAATTATAATGGTATGACACGATAATGATATTATTGGATATTTAATCAAGTTGATTAAAACCGATCGCTATACAATGCGTGGCAATTTATTACATTTTATATACATAAAAGAACTCGGAAGTTTCACGTTATTATTATTTTAATAAAGCGTTGCTAGCGCCGTTCTAATGCTTTTATATAATGTTAATACAAAACATAATAATATACACACATATTTTTATTTATATCAATTTTTTATAGCTTTTAATAAGCTTTCGCTTATTGAACAAATTTTCGATATTTTTTTGAAATGAAAGATATATACAAACTCTTTGCTTTGAACAATCATATTGTTATTTATCCGCTATTTGATATGAATGTATATGTGTATATGTTTCTGTGAACGATAAATTGTGAAATTCATCAAAATTTTCCGCGCGAATATTATTTGACGGTTTTACACACAATTCGGTTGAGATCCGGTTTAAATTACGAGCGATTTGCTTTTAATCGGTATAACCGAAGAATTCCAAATCTGTAAAAAGTTTAAACGGGCGATTCTATTATTTTCGAAAATCCAGTATTTTGCAGTAAATTTATGTAATCCGTTATCCATCTAGTGATGGCTGTGTATCAAATATTTTTCTCTGTGCAGAGAGACGCGAAGAATCGTACGATAAAACGTTCCATAAATTTTTATTTGATTATCCATACATGTTTGAGCTGCTCCCTTATTAACGTTATAGGTTGGATGACATGGTAAATATTAAATTCTTCTTCAACCGATTGATATTAAATGCAATAGCAGAAAATAAAAGTATATGTGATGGTACCGAGTATTTGAATATTTTAAAAGTGAAATTATGCTTTTTTGCATCAAAAAATATATCGTTGTTTTTGAAGTATCCATAAAAATATGTATATAACATGTAGAAAAATATACTGACGCTTTTGAACGCATTGACGTTGACATGCGCGTCACAATACGCATAATAAAAATGATAAGTTTTAGGTAGCTGACACTCTAAATGATAAAATTCTGCTGTTTACACTTGTATCCATTTCTTTTTTTTTTTTGCGATGAAAGGATAGCTTGCATTTCACGACATAAAAATAATGTAAAATTTTCAGTTTCTACGATCCTTCTTCTTTTCTGTCACCATATCGTGTCATAGCACAGAACATCACTTATCTAGAGTGTAAACATGAAATGTCCGTAAAAGAAGATTATGGAAGAATACAAAATACCGTTATACTTATCGTGAAAATAACGATTAATTGATGGATATGAAAGCCAAATTTACATTTTATTTTTTTCAATGTTAAATTTCAAATTATATCTTATTTTGTATCTTATTCTGTATTCTTTTCAAATAAACAATATAATTAAAGTTATGTTTATATCAAAATAAAAAATTAAAAAAATTTAGGCAATTTAATTAGATTTGCATGTGTTAAAGGTTTTTTCGATTTTATCGCGAAAGAAAAGAATTTGAGTTTTGCTTTATATATATATAAACCCATAATATTTTTTAAGTAAAATTTCTCAAAGATGAAAAAATTTATTAAGATTTATTAATCATTTATTAAAATTTTTTTAAATAATTTTTTTTAATACACAAAAAGAATTTTGTAGCACACAGTTGCGAACAAATTTTTAGGTCATCGATACATCCTTACAAGTTTTGTTCGCGAGTTCGATTTAGGACAGGGTTTAAAATGTACTCTATCATAGTTCTTACGTGCGCAATAAATCTATTTGTATTTATATCATGAATTCTCTACTCTCTTTCTCTCTACTTTTTCTCATCTCGATCTTCTTTTCGGGTTTTATAGTCACTCGTTGTACCGCGATCAGAAATGTCAATGCGAAATATTATCAGAACTCGCGCATTATATTGGTGTTCAGCATTTTCTTTTCACCTGATAATTTTGAAGAATGACCCTTGCTCAATAAAGTCCGCGATAACTTGTACAAATGACGGCGAAAAATCGTTGGGTTCTCGTCGAAGCTTCCGCATCGGAACTGCTGACGACAGCAGGACTATGGCTTTTTTCGGCGAGTATCGCGGGAATGAATGCGGGAAAGTTTTTATTGACGTGACGGTTCGACCGAGCCGTTTCGTCCTTACCGCGACATTTCCGGATAAAGCGCGACACTTCCGGCATGTTGAACGAACTCAGATTTCTATGGAAATGCAAACGAATGGTCGAAACTTGCTGACGTCTCAGCATTTCCAGAAACGTCGTCATTTTATGACGATGTATCTGTTGATTAAAGTTTATCCTGTCTTGGTTAGATATAACAATGATTTTCGACAAGACATTTTTTCTAAGAAAAATAATTGACTTCAGATTAATCAAGCGGTGATGACACAATCCATTGTACAGAGCCATTGCAAGAAGCGTCGTTAGTGGCGAGAAAACTGTCATCGTCAGTCAATCGTCTCGTCTATGGTTTGGCGTGTGATTTAATGATCGGGTCTATATTGATATTATTCAAATTTATGATCTATCTGCTGTGCTCTGCCGGATGAAATTTACATTCGAATTAATGTCCGGCTCCTATCATGCCAATATTCAATTTGCTCATTTTTCTCGACGTGATTCTCTCGAAGACTCTCCCGCAAACTCTCTTCGCTTCTTGATTGATCACTGCATATAGATTGCGATCAGGCAGATCGAATAAATTAGTGGCCGATAAACACACAGTCGATTGCATCGGGCACTATCGAACGCAAAAATCGTTTGTAATATTGATATCGTTTGCACACATAAAAGCGCGGACTGATATCCGATATGCAATCGGAATTACGAGGCGTATTTATTTCGTAATGTAATTTTTTTTGTCGGGCTTGAGATAATCAAACATCAATAATTATCATTGTCAACTAATATTTCGCGTTGCTAAATGCTTTGAATCTCTTGGTTGCGATATAAACGATTCAGTTTTGAGAAGCGCACATTTGACGAGAAAAACTAAACTCTTTAATATAGAGCATCAGCATATTGTTTTATCATGCATTTATATTGTATATACCTGGCAACCTTATATGATGTATTTTACAATTTAGAAAAGACAAAGAAGATGGGAAAAAACGCATTTGTCTGACAAAAAATTTATGTTTTATAATCTTCCAGTAATGTAAAATTGCATGAATGACCTCAATTTTCTGCTCTATATACTATTAAAGGTTGCCTCAGACGCTACCATTATATGTGTAGAGATTTTCTCTTTAGGCAATAATATGCTAAAGAACTATCTGCAATCAAATTGAGATAACGTATTTAAAAAATTGGTATTTTTCTCTTAATAGATTAAAACATACAGGAGATATCAAAAAGGATTAATCATTCGCTTGAAAATTATCTTATTTTACGAGATACTATGTACGCGCCTAATTCGCGCCTTATCATTTTTCTACTAGCAAATGAAGCGGCCGACTTTTGTGTGGTATAAACGTGAATTACTGGCGAGATCGGTGCGTAAAACGGGGAAAAATACGTGAGCGAACTGGTTACGCTTGTTAAGTTCTATTATCACGCTGATGCGTTTTAGTGATAAGGTGGCGCAAGAAGGGAGAGGGATACTCATCAAGCTCAATTTCTATGTTTTAACACCCAATTGTGACTAGGGGGAAAGGTTATTTTGTCGGTCAGCAATTGCCGTTAAATTATATGGGGCGTTTAATCAGGTTAGTAGCTACCGGCCGCGATATAAAAATTCAGGAGCGTGAGAGACAGGATACCGGAGGGCGCGAGAAGGATCGATTTCCGGCCGCGGCGGTCCGTCCGAGAGAGTGATTCGTTCCCTCGTTTATAGCGAGTATTTAATACTGCCCGTGCGAAGGGAAAGGAAGAAGAAGGAGCAATTTCCGAAATTTAGCGGATGCGTTTACGCCGAAAAACTCCAGCGCGTCTGATCCGTCGCGTCATAAAAGGAGAACCTTTTTTTGTTATTAACCCGAGGTTTCGTCGAATCAATTAAAGCCACTGTATATCACCGCATAATCCGCATAAACATTATACACGCCCGTTGGCGTCGCATAGCGTCGGCTGTTGCGCGTGATTCTTCTATCGCCATAAGCTTTTAACGTCGACTCGCGTCATGTAATTAGTCCTCTTACCAGCCGCGTTAATTGCGTTTTGAAAATTTCCGGCTCAAAGTGATGATTAAGTGATAAAAGAAGACAATAATGTTTAAAGAAAACCGTACAAATATAATAATTGATGCACGTGTAAAAATGCGTACTCAAGTGCGAATATAATTGTAGATGACAGATTCAAATTTAATATGACACGTGTGGAAAGTTGCGACAAATTATAGTCATCTTTTCAGACATTTTCTCGCTAAGGAAAACTCTATTCTAAACTGCTCATGATGTACCGGGAATAACGCGGCGAAAGTGGGGCACTTTGTGCATAATTATTTACAAATAATTAATTAAAAATTCAGATTAAAATTTTGCGTTTCATGAATATTATCGTTAGCTTTGTGAGACATAATCTAGTAAAGAGAAACTGTGAGAGGGAGGCAACAATAAATGTAAACAAAACATATATGTATATCGCCGGAAAAAAATAACGATTAAACTTAATTTAATAAAATATACTAAAGCAGGTGTCGAGGGATCAATCGGAGAGTTACACGGCCGAGACGTTAACTAACTCTTCAAAGGAAGCAGGTTGGCTGTTGGTAGCTTTTTTTACTCCGTGAACAATACTAGGCGATTGCGGACAATGTTTAAAGCGACCGAGTTGGTCGTCCACTGTGAAGTACTGATGTTACGCTCCATAGTCGAGTGAACCGCACCCACCGTATTGCTCTATTTTCTTACGCGTACATAATCGAGTTACACACAATGGCGTACGATGTTTAAATATACTAAATTTATCTGATGATATGATGTAACGGGAGAGGATCGTGAAAATTAATGAATAATTTATTTCTACGAGAAATAATAATGCAATATTGATATATTGAAGATTTATGCGTCAATGCGGTGGATATGTGTGTAGTTTTTAAATTTGCATTATAATACTTTGTGCATTATTTTCTCTGTATTTTACAAGGGAATATGAAATTGTTCATTTTTCAAATAAATATTTTATTACTATAAGTATTATATAAATTTTTTACTGTTGCTATGCTTTTATTTTACTTTATCTCTTTGATTTCATCTGATTATCTTTATGTATCGTTTCATAGATATTTTTTATATATAAGAGATATAATATTGATGCGATGATTATGACTGTTTGGGTACTATTATTAAGTTAAATGAATGAAAATGGATATAATGTGTATAGATTCTAACAAGCTTGTCAAAATTAACGAATTAATTCAATTTGCAGTTTTTGTGTCGAAATATGCACTGACCGTGTTTTTCGAGAGTGATGCACTTTGACCTAGTAATACGAGGATGTAGGTTAAATCGATTTTTGAAAGCAGCATACGCGTTTTATAAAACTTCCTTTCAAAGCATCGCACGATTTGCATCCTGATCATTGCAGTTAATATGCATAAAAGTAAAAAAAACATGCTCTTTTAATTCTAAAAAATTCTGCTACTTATATACCAGCCAATGTAATTGTTATCTTAATTTTTCCAAATTAGTCTGTGTTTATTTTTTAATATTAAGATAATCTGATTTTTTTGAATGAATTATTCTCTTTCTAATGATACAGACTACCCTTCCTCTCCATATACACAAATTCATTCTGAATTTTTTATGATAAATTCTTTAATCAATTTATAAATTAGATATTTTCTTAGCGGAAATGTTAAGAAAATACTTGTCATAATTTTCAAATTTTAATATATTAGATATTATTAATTCAATTAATTAAATAAGACATAAATTAAATTTTCTTAAAGTCTGTTTAAAGTTACCTTAGGAACATAGTATCGCCATATATATATATTTTTTTTTAAATTTTGCTGAAAGCTCTTTTTTTTAATCGTTAATTATTTGAGGTGCTTAGTCGTTTCTTTGAGAAAAAAAAATCTTAAATCTTATCTGCTTGAAAAAAATATTAAAGAATAATGCGGTGAAAATGAGATAATTTATGTGCGTATATCGTAAAAGCTTTTTTTAATTACTTTAGAGGATGTTTTTTACATCTGGATTTTAAATCATTTATTACATATTACACACACACAAATAGTATAACTAATTTTCATGATATTATATTGTCTCGCATCTTTTAAATTATTTCATATATTTATTTTGTAGTGATTATTTAATGAACAAATTTTTGGGCTATATTGAAAATAAATGAAAGATGGGAAGCTTCTCTTAATAACATAAACAAAAACATTACGTTTCCAGATCGACGCGATGTAAATATATAGAAAGAAATGTAAACATATAGAATAGAGATATTGTGCCTTTTTATATATCATTCTCGCTTTACCTTCGGCAGTGTCGATTGTACCTCAACCGTTTACGATACTCACAAGCGATCAATCTAAGCGAGAGCTCCGAATTCAGGCATCAATCACGCGCGAGATCAACGCGCGTCGATTTACAGGCAGACATTTGTCAGGTACAAACGTAGATAAGTCTCTCGATATAATAAAAAGAACGTCGAGGCTGAGTCAACTAAAACTCGCAATTTTAGATCCATCAATCGATTTTGCGTGTTTTCAAGTTTCTGTGTGCGATCAGGCTAACGGTATCGTCTCTCTCTTTCTTTCTCTCTCTCGAACCACATCAATTTCATCTGATCGATGAATGTCGGGCCGTTCATCTATCCGCCACAACCCATTTGGGGCCAGTCAGTTAATGAAATCTATAACATGCCCGCGCGCACAATCGAGATGTTAATTTCGGCCCATCGTGCGATGGCGCGATGTGTGCCGGATGCATTTTTCATGCGGGGTTGAGTCCGGGTCGAATGCAAACCGGTCCAGTGCCATCTCGGCGTGAAGTGTTACAGACAGCGGAACCGTGACGGAACCGAGTTTTATTTTTCTCTCTTTCACAAGCGTGGCGAGCGATAAAGCACTTTGTGATGCAAATGCCTCGAAATAATAATGCCGCCCTGTGCATCACAGGCGTGCTCTGCGAGCCGTCTATCGAATAGTTCTATTCAGTCGCCTATTCGCGGATAAAGTTGACCGAGTTTGCTCCGAAAGCGAGAGAGAGAAAAAGTGAAAGAGACGGAAAGAGAATACGGCGATTATATCCTGTCAAAAAGTGATGAAATATAACATATTGAACGTATCAAAGCTGCTTATTAATAGTTTATGTCATTATACAAAATCATTTATCGCCGAATTGTCGAGAGTGTCTAGTCTATTTCACAACATTTTTAAATGAATATAGAAAATATTTTTTGATGTATCGAAGAAATATCTGCTAACTTTTTAAGAAATTTACAGTAAATTTTCTCTGCAATATTTTTACAACTATGGAAACAATCGAGATATAAATATATTGCAGATAAATATAAAGAAGCGAGGGGAAAGAAAGCGTTATTGTTTGAATAAAATAATAAATTATTTTGTAGGAAAGATATTTTTAATAAATCAAAGTAATCGAAAGATGCGAGGTAAACATATTTTATAATTCCAACACGTTCTTTGATAAATAGATTCCTACATTAGATTATACTTCGTGAGCTAAATACGGCTTACAGCTCTTGGGGCGGAAGACAAGATCTAGATGTTGCCGTTTGTACGATACTCTGTTATTCCAGCGTGCCACTCCCCTACAACGATATTCAGGTAGAATTATTGTCCCGATAACAAAGCGCGAGCCAGACAGTACAACGTGGACGATTTTCAAAGTTACGAGACTGTATACGCGAGTCAGGGTTAGCAGAACCTAATTACTTGTACGACTGTTTAGTTCAAGTCTCGAAAGTTCCTTTGGATCGTAAGATTCAGTGGACTTTAATGCCATATCAAATCCAGTAATAACCCTTTACAATTTTGCCGAGCTTGATAATATTCCGCGGATCCGTTAAACGATTTTAGACATTATTGTTCGAAACTATAATCGACATCCGGTATCGGCTAGATACCGGAAATAGGAGATAAATCCTTGTTGGAATGACCATCGGCTATTGCTGCAATCGTTTCAAGGAGCTTGCAATCGATATTCTTTAATGGAAAATTTACGAGATGTCCGTTTATAGAATTATTTTATTTTGAAATGTATAATTATGCTGTTAAATTAAGCTTATTTAAATTTTTAATGTGTTCAAAACAAAAATACAAAATATTTATATTTTTGAAATTGCTAAATTAGCTTCACAAATTATATTTATTGGGTTGAACGGAAAGTTCATGCCGTTTTTTCGGTCTTCATCTCAAAGATAATTTAATTCTGAACAAAAAGTTTCCTATATACATGGGTCGAAAAATGCTTCCTTAAAAAGTTAGCGCCCAAAATTCTCTGAAACCACGGTTATTTTTTACATTTTTACAAATATCAGGGGAAGTACGCGTCTTTTAACAAAAAGTACCGAAACAAAAGTTGTAGAGAATTAAATTATCTTTCAAATGAGATCAAAGTTATTGTAGTTCGTTCCATAGGTTTTCGAATAACTGTCAATAGCCGAAAAAACACTTTTCGGTATATTTGAAATTGCTTATTATCTGGTTTATTTCTAAACCTATGGAGCGAACTACAATCACTTTGATCTCATTTGAAAGATAATTTAATTCCGAACAAAAAGTTTCCTATATACATGGGTCGAAAAATGCTTCCTTAAAAAGTTAGCGCCCAAAAACCTCTAAAATCACGGTCTTTTTTTACATTTTTACAAATATCAGGGAAAGTATACGTATTTTAACAAAAAGTACCGAAACAAAAGTTGTAGAGAATTAAATTATCTTTCAAATGAGATCAAAGTTATTGTATTGCTTGAACGGAAAGTTTGTGCCGTTTTTTCGATCTTTATCTCTTAGTAAAAAACGGAACGAACTTTCCGTTCAACCCAATATATCTTACACACACAAGTATATTGCCAATGAAGCTAATATTATTTTCTAATATTAGTAAACATTTTTTTTAAGTTTCAATATTTTTTTAAAATTTAACTTTAAGTACCGGGCTTATAATTATATAGATTTATATAATTGTTTTTGTGTGAATACTATTATTTTATGACTCTAAAGACACTACGACAAGATACACAAAATTATGAAGTAAAAAGTAATAGAAAATATTTACATATGTAGCTAAATTAAAATTGATGTCAGCGATTTTTCTCTTTCTTGGTACGTTCGTATATAAACAGACGTTCTAAGTATTAAGAATGACAGGTGCAATATATAAGAAAAGAACAGTGTCGATTCGAAAGAAATGGAAGTCGTGATAATATTGACACGCTGACACGTCAGCGCGGAATTATCTCTATTTTATTCTTTATTTTGATATTTAAATAATTATAATAAATAAAAATAAATTTAAATAACGTATATTAAAGAATAAAAAGGTACCGAATTTTAATTTATTCGATTAATTTAATTAATTTAATTAGTTTATTGAAATAATTATATACATGTGATAATTAATTATATATGAATATACTACAAGACTAGATTTGACGTGTAAATTCTGGGGGAATCTGAGTTGATGTTAAAGCAAACTAATTAATCACAGTTGACTTGACAAATTAATTATTATTTAGAGTAATTAATATTAATTGAGCAATTATAAATATTATCATAATTATAGTTAAATAAGGATATATTTATGAAAACGGATTCAATAGCTTTACAAACGATTTGTGGATACTAATAATAAAATATAATTAATTATTTTGTTAATTAGAGACTAATTCTTATTCGGTCGCCACGCTAAACGATATTTGTACTTTTATCGATTCCCCCAAATTTTACATATATCCGTGTTATCGATTCTGTTTATAGTATTAATAAAGATATCATGAATTTTCACGTCAGTGATGATTTGAAACTTTCATACAAATCATTTCTTATTCTGAGTTAGCATAATCGATTGTAGTTTCCTTTGTACCGTATTTGTGAGATTCGGATCGTTTCCCAATCGTTGATACGCGAAAGACGTGGAAAGTTTGAAATATAAGCACTTTTACATGAGCTCGCCGAACTTTCGAGAAATGCACACCGTGTAACGACGCTTCTACACAGGTCAAATCAAACTTTCTTCAAAGCTAGTATTCAAATAGGATACCAAGGGTTTTTTTTTGAAAAAGAATATCGAAACCAATTGTGTCTTAGTGTTCTGGATATTGATGGAATTATATAATAAATTGTATATAATCTTTTTAACAATGTCAGATGTATTCCATAATCGTTACTTTTATTTATTCTTTAAGCTAAATGTATGACCATGTTTCATATTCTGCTTGTGTTTGCAAATTTGTTACAACTTACATTTCATGACACGTTTTTTTCTGCGATTAGCGATTCATGTATAATACATATATCATTCAAATTTGTGGCAATATAATATCGTATAATATGGTGATGTAGAAAGTACTATTAATTTGTTAAGGGTTAAATGTAATTGCGAAAAGCAAAGTTTCTCTTCCAGCGCGAGCTCAGAAAGTTTCAAGCTATCTCGTTAATGGCGGAAGCGCAGTGATACGAGAAATTCCGTCAATTTTGAATCCGCGCTTAATCATTCCAACGCGCTTTCACGCTCTTATGTTTGCCTCTAGTTTCTCTCTCTCTCTCTCTCTCTCTCTTTTACACATCGGATCGTGTGTATTATACTGTTTTCACACGTATGTTGTAACATCGTTACCGATATGAACGAACGTCATCGCGAACTTCGATCGTGAATAGGACAACAGAAACACTTCGCCAAATTAAAAAATATGGCAGGAGTCCAATGTCCTGCACGCGTTGGCACGAAACTATATCCGTGATTTCTTTCCTTCCATTCGTCGAAATTCAGCCATGCGGCAACGTCGGCTGAATTATTCCCAAGGAAAATCCCGGCCATTTTCACGCGTACGTTCTCTCGTGCAAAATGGCACGCCAAGCGTCTTGAGTCACGACTAGCTATCTGTTCTTTTGGCCGTCTCTTTTTTTCTTCCTTGCCGACTCCAGGAAGCCGAAATCCTTCCTCGCGTTCTCATTAACATATCGGTGCGACAGTCCGAAGAAAAATACGCGGGTTAGCTCTAAATTCGGTAATGTATTCCATAACATATACCTTTGTTTAACGCAATTCAGAAAAGCAATTTTTCTCTGGTGTGTTTGTGCGTATATTTAAATTTTTAATATACATATGATTTCCATTCACATCATTCGTTGTACAAAGTTTTAATTGTACATTCGTCGCGGGGTTAACTTGGAAAAATGTGAGCGCACGACGTAATTATAGGTATACAGTTATTATGGCAACACGACTAAAAAATTGTTACCGAGTTGTTATCGAAATAAAAAAATTTTTTTTTATTCATGCAACTTGCTCGTAGAAGGAATTTTTGTGATCATTCTGGCTGTCACCAAAATATGTTTCATACAACGTAGTTGCAACGAAACGACGAAGAAATATGAATATGGAAAAGCCGTTATAACCACGCGTACGTTGTTGCTGGTGTCTGGTCGCTGAAGCTTCCCGTTTACAAAGCATTGAAAAGCGAGCTCGGAGAGTTAAAATAAAATATATCTGCGACTTTTTCTTTGCCTTTTTCCCTACGCACATTTTTAAGGGCTGGCGCATTATTTCGTACTTTTATTTCAAGTGTGTCTCGGGCATTAGAGAGAAGCCGAGCCGACGACGCGACGCATTCTTCTTTTTGGCTGTACGTAGGATTTTTGCAACGTACATCCTCTGCATAGCGACAAGTGTACTAACATGTTACGCGGTTTTATTTTCTGGATTATTCTCTTTTTAGTGTCCCCAAAAATTTTTGCGGTGGAAAAGTTGCAGTACGCTCGTGACATTTTACTTCTGCGGTTTGAATATGTCCTTGTAAGAATGTGCATAGAATGCTGTAACTACTATTGTCCATTATATAATATTGTACGAGCGTTTTACGAAGCAAAGTCGACCGGGAAAATAAGACGTTGAACGATAAAACTACGATAGCTGAAACATGATTTTCCGTGAGATTGAATTGCTGTACAATTCGTATACGTAACTTAATTATGCGCGTTAATTTATTTTTTTAACACAATAAAAGAAGTTTCTTTTCTCGAGAAACGTTTTTATACTGAGGAAAGTTAAATAAGTCGATTATAATATTATAAGAATAAACTGATTCTCTCTTAGAGCTTAAAGTGCTTTCTCTGAAAACAAATTTCTCTTGCGGGAGCATCCTTAGGCTTCACTATAAAAAATGATTACACTTTCTCTCTCTCTCTCTCTCGAAAATTAAGAACGATGACACTTGAATTAAAATGGCTCTTTGAACAGATCCAAGTCGAAATCTTGTCGATTTTGCGTTACTGACACATATATATGATACATAAATTTGCATCTTATTTGCTTTGCTATCTATTTATTTAAAAAGGAGGGGTGGTAGGATACGATAACGCAATATGCGCATCTGCAATTAATTAGGAGGTTTATTGAGTTTTTCGAGGTCCTGCGGTTTCCTGAATTCAATAAGTTTTTTTGCTTAAGTGAAAATCTCCTACGCGCGCGAACGCAACCTCAGCTTTCCTCCGGATAATTTTAATACTTAGGCATGCCGCTATGCGCTTATATCAAAAGTCCACCCCCACAAGGAAATATTAACGGTTCACCAACAAGGAGTAGAATATTTGTAAAACTATGCGTAGCCCTGGGACACTTCGTGGCGACATGCCAGTGTGAGGATGGAAGTATGAGGAGCTCACGGGGAAAATACCCCTGGGAAAAGCATCCGAGGTGAGCTAAAAGCGCTTTAAACTACACACGTACATACATATATATATCGATTCAGTCGATGGCTATAATGCTGCATTTATCGTGATTATTTATTAGGCGCATCATCTTGATAATTGAATGTTGTGAATATTTTCAAAATAATCGGCCGTTACCATCGCTCTCAGGAGCGCAAATGTCGATATTCCTTGTGAAAGTATCTTAATGACGCGACGTATCGATTATTAAAAAATGGGGCGGAGCGTAGCATTGAGCATTTTCACTTAGAAGATCCTGAAATCTGATTTTAATATTTGATTAGATGACATGACTTTGTGCAATAATCGTGAAAGTGTAATATGTAAATGCTCAAATACGCATTTTAAATTTTCGCATAAATTCATGTTTGGGATTTTATTTTATCAAACCATAAAAAGTAGAAGTTAGCACCTTGTCTCTTAAATGTAATTTTAATAATGTTAATTATATACGCTAGAAATCTTTTCATCAGTATTATGGAACTTCTGTGAAATCTTCCTAAACTCTCAGAAAAGAAACTCGAATTTTAATCAGTGCTACTGAATTTTGAAGTCGGGTTGCCAACTTTACACATTCGTTAAAATGCATGAATAGACACAGAATTAAACGGAAACTGATGTAAGAAAAAAATTCTTGTAAATTAACTGGCTTTTCTCAGCAAAATAAATCGGTTATTATGACACTGTTCATCGTTTAGACACTTTTGACTAAAATGCATAAATAATTGCTGAACTAAATTGGAACTCTGTTTTATTTTGTAATGAATATAACTGAATTTAAAATCTGTTTTATGTTTTTAAAAGGCAAAATTCTTTTTAGAAGTTACATAGAATTATAAATTTCTTAGAATATATGACAGAAAATGACACTGAATAAAATAGTCGCAAGAAAAACAGAGACACTGCATAAATTTAGCGTCTCAGTTTATTCTGAATCAATTTCCTTGATTGTTTAATGACCAGAATTATCTTTTTAAATCATTGATTATAAAACTATTGAAAATAAAGATAAGAATCTTAATAATTTATGAATTTCCGTTATATATGCCAGCTTCATAGGTATATACACATATACATTTTGGGCTAACCGCGTTATCAGTGCGAGTCATGTGCGAGCTGTCGATTTATACTTTATATTGTAATGGAACTTGCGACTAGTATTTTGCGGTTACGAAAGTTAGAGATCGAGAGGAAAGTACGAGGCACCTAGCTTCTAGGTGTAAGTAAATTTAGCCGTATGAGCATGTGCCATGGATGGCGGGCGACCCTGTCACTTCCACGAGAGTTTCTATGGAACCCAGCGCCCGGTGGGACCATCCATAATTTAGCGCCGATGCGAAGTTCCGTGTTCTCGTACTTGTTTGACGCAGTAGCTTCTCTCTTTAAACCCCTTGACATGTTTCGCCGGTCGATCCGAAGCTGTTCTCGCGGTAGATTTTGCTGAAAACAATCTAAATAGCTGAAAAAAAATATTTTCTTGCGAGACATATATAATATATTTTCTTTACATTTCCGTTTGATAAATTGATTGATGAATGAGGAAATTAATCTTTAATTAATCTTTAGTTTCTTCTCTTGTGTGTTAGATAAATATAATATATTGTATAAGGCTGAAGTAAATTTGGAATTATTTAGTTTTCAATTTAACAGTAGAACATTTGTGACTATAGAAAGGTAAATCTGTTAGAATATGTCATTTTCATATTAAATGAATTATTTATGAACAATAATATTGATTAAATTGTTTCCTCTTTGTTCAATTTATTACATTTACAAACGGCTGGCTAATAATATAATGGAGTAATATTATTGTATAGAGAATGTATTAATATATAATATTACTATAAAATATATTATATATTACAGAAAATAAAATATATAAGTAGAGAAAAATGTACGACCCGTATCTTTTTAAGCATATAATGGTAATTGTTATTTATTAGTATTTTAGTACATATAGTTTCACAGGTTTTCTACATATAGTTGATTTAAATCGTAAATATACACAGACAATGATTGAAATGGCGAGTTCCAAGATAATCGAAATTGCGAAGAGAATCGATGGATTCGAGAACTTTCAAAGTACCTGGTTTCTTCGGTTACTCGCCACTTTCAGTCACATGAGTCGTTTGTGTTTGCACGACAGTAGTTTCGTCTCTTATATTCCGGCTAACTCGAAGGGTTAGTGAATCTTCCTCGTGCGCAATCTAAGTTGTAATTACAATCTCTTTGCTGATCCAATCCAGCTTTCAAAGCATTCCTTTTGTCCTCGCAAAGGTTCTTCCTGTTTCTTCTTAAAGCTAAATTAATCCCGCAAATCCCTTTTCGGTGCGGAATTAAGCGCGCCTGATGTTTAAATAATCCAACTTCTATGTGTGTGTGTGTGAAACTCAAAATGAATATTCATATCCAATTTTCCCAAATGTCGAAGAAATCATTGCTGTGTGTGTGTGTGTGTGAGAGAGAGAAAGAGAGAGATAAAGAGTGTATAAGTGTGTGTATGTGTATCGAAAGTGGAACAACAGCTTCGATCGTACTCGATTATAGCGAAGATGGAGATAATGAAATATTTAATCCGGATAAACGGGACTCGCTTTCTCTAATCACGTCGACAGTCAAGTACGTATGTTTAAAACATGGAACGGACGCGAAAAAGCATCTAACGACGGGAGTCCGTGACTCTTGCGCCGTTGAATAATCGAAGTTTCGCGTCTGCAGACAAAGGCATTCGCGGCTTTAATCGTCGGCGGAATCGATAGCCGCGTCTTAGGATGGAAACCGTCCGTCCATTATTACACACCAACACGAAGGCGTTTACGAGGCGGCGGGATAGGTGGATCTTTCTTGCGCGCCATTCGAGTTCTAATTACGAGCTTCTTGTCGACCGAGTTACGTGGCTATCGAAGCATGTTCTTCGTCCTGGCGAAGGCTCACTTCGCTCCTGCCCCTTAAAACTCCGCTATCCTCTACCTTTCGACCGAATTGCCCCAAGTTCCGGTTGACATTGCAGATTAACCCAGTTGCTCATTTCGTTCCCCAAAATGCGTTTCTCGCGATTTTGCTTGCCGAAGCGAGTGAGGGAATCTGTTCGTTTTTCCTTTCTTTCTTCTTCTTCTTTTTTTTTTTTTTTTTTTTTTTTTTTTTTTTTTTGCAAACGCGGGCGATTTATTCTTCTAACGAGGGCATCGTCGCGTTATAACATTGTGCCATTTTCCGTGCGAACGATTTTATCGAGCATCTTACCGCCGACGATACGAAGCTACATAGATAACGCAGCTTACATTCGCTTGAATATCGAATATGTTGAATATCGATACCTCTTCGACATTTGTCTGGATTAAACATATCGATAATACGTTGCGTTAGTTTTGCCTTCATTTCTGCAATTCTTTCTGCTAAATGAATCTATAATATAGATAGAGATAATATGAAAAAATTAAGAATAAGATGAACAAAATCGAATATCTACACTTTCGAAATTAAAATAAAGAGAGATCTTATTGAAAATAAATTATTATTTACTTATAAATTAATTACTGTAACAGAAAATATCTAGTCATGACGTTTAAACATTTAATTCTTTTGTCGGAAAAAACTAAATTTATATTATATTTCAAAATTATTTCAAAAATTTCGAGCAAAAGAGAATATATTAATAAAGATGTGCGGGTTTTCTATTCCCTTTTTCGTCACCGATTTTACAGTGAATTTGCAGCGTTGATGAGAAAAGTAGATAGTTATTGACAAAATGGCCTTAAAAGTAGGGCTTGCAAGCGCTGCTTCACTTGCTTTATGTCAGAATCGATCTCGCTGCAGTAGAGCGGATCGTTCTTGAAATTCTCTTGAAAGTCTTTCTCTTGGCATTTTTTAGTGTCTTTCAAGGAAGATTTAGCGTAAGGTTAGCACATTCTTGGACGGCAAAACAATTCGGTTTATATGCAACAACAACAATGTTACATCAAACATGAGATTCAATTAAAAAAGATAGTTACTTTAAAATATCGACATAAAAAAGAATAAATATGATCAAAATATGACACGATGTTAGCTATTGACCGAGCCGTAATGTAAATAGTCGTCGGCTATTTGTTTAAAATTACGAACTTTATGAGCTATTTAATATGCAATCTCTCTTTATATCGTTAAACGTCATTTTAATATTCATTATGGCACATGCGCGAGTTTTATAGCGATCGTTCCGTGACTCGCTACATATATGTATGTTTCTATATCGAATTTGCTGTAATAAAATCATCGCAGCTTGCCGCGGGGAAATAATCGAGGACAATGACACGGAATCGTTCAAGTTGATCAACTTTTATATTTATATACGTCTGTACTTTTTTGCTATTGAGTGCAAAAGGAAAATTCACGAAGAATAAAAAGATTTAACGTTTATATCGTATAATTTATGAATGTCGACATAATCGTGTCGGCGTAATCTGCGCTTCACATGTATATCCATAGATTATGAAAGATTTGTCCAATGTCGGAAATAAATGCTCCAACATAAAAAGGACATTTGTATAATTCGTTTAAAATATTATTCCTGTAATATATGTCTCGGCAAGTTTGTGCTGTTTAATGTAAGCAAAATAATATTTATTTATCTACTAAGATATTGCTTGTGTGAATATAATTCCAATTTTGTGAGAGAGAAGAGAGAGAGAGAGAGAAAGAGATTCTTTCTTATTTATATATTGTAGATTCCATTAAAATCTAGTAATTAAAGTTAAAAATTAAGTTTAAATTCGGAATAAGAGCTACAATTATTTTTTACATTAGTTGATCATTCTATTATTCTTTGCTATTTGTACATTCCAAAATTGAAATTATGTTTTTAAAACTAATATTCGTAAAACTGTTTGTCAAAATGTTTTTGACATTATTAATGTACTACATCTCTTGTCCGAGAAACACAGTTGTATTTTCTGTTGGATGCTTTGCAAACAGTAATTTGGAGACATGAAACCGACAATGAAATTATAATTTCTTGGACAATGGATTACGTCTGTCGTTATGGTGGTAAATTTAATGAAAACCGTCTATATTGTATGTCCGTAATACATGTGCGCTCTTTGTCTGTAACGTTCAATTACGAGAGTTAATGATTCCGATGTCGTCAAAAGAGGAGAAAAGGGAGTTTCAAACGGGAAAGAAAGAAAAAAATATTAACGAGTTCTCGCGAGCACGTTCTTCCAGCTTGGCGAATGTCTGTTTTGGAGAAAGACTGTAAGGAAATAGACTGAATGGAAGATGAAAGAAAACGGAGGTCTTGGAAATTTGTGACAAAAGAAAATGAAAATGTAGTATAGCGCGACTTATCAATCCCTTATTATTCCTTAGAACGATAAAGGCAAATGCAGTTGCATCGCAGAAGTCCTTTAAAACTCGCTGCGAAATAATTAAATTTTAGCCGAAGATAAATCGTCGTAATTGGTGCTATTATTTTATTTTAATTGTGCGGTAATAGTTTTCGCCATCTTGATAGCATGCGTTAAATTATGCAAGCCGATATTTCTGTGGAAGAAACTATTTCCTGAGGAATGATCCGTGTAAAAGAGGGTACTATCCGCTTGTAAGAGACGTGGCTATCGAAGAATGCAGAAAAGCTTAGATAAGAAAATGGGGGATGAGGAAATTAAGGTTCTGGGATGCTTCTCTTCGAGGCTCATAGATGGGACAGGAAATGAGGGGCTCTCGCTATGGAACGAAGACTTGAAGGAAAAACCCTTTGGAGGAGGATTTTAAGATATAGATTAATGCACCAGAGAACCTTGATTTATATTCTAAGTCTAAGTGATGAATTATCCTTGATGTTATATTCAAATTTTAATGATTGTATTACGATTATTATGGAACACATAAATAATGCATAATTATTGATATATAATAACTATAATTTTTACATATGTTTTTCTTTTCTGTTTATATAATCTTATTCAAAATTTTTAATGTTTTTAATAAAATTGCATTTTACATTTAATGTGATATAAAAAAGGTATACCGTTAATTAGAAAATGCATAGAATTGAAAGGATTATTATTTTTCCGTGTTCTTTATAACGATAATCGTCCTTGTTCACATGCAAATTTCTCCGATAATCCGATGTTACCTTTGTCCACGTAGATATACCAGACCACAAAGCAGAGGCTGCTAATCTCGTCCAGGATGCTTGTGTAGGAACGACCTATTAGTCGAGTGATCTGATTTCTCCATAATAGACTACTTATCTCCACTAACGTCAATCTAAAGGGTCTAATACAACACACAGTTGTTGTTAGACTATTATCCGAATATCAAATTGTTTTATTTATTTCCTTTTTCTGACTATTAAATCAATATTAAAGATAAAAAGAGGTGTGAATGAAGTTCTTGGAATTTTAGAAAGAATTGCAAATTATTTGCGCGCATAATATGTGCACTTAAATAAACAAAAAGAAATTATAATAACCAAGCAAAAAATAATTAACGCATTTTTTTATTAAAACATTCCACAATTAATAAATTTAATCAAAAAATTAAAAAATTTTATAATTTGATATTAAAAGCTCCAAAAATATATTAATTTTCTCTCTTCCCTGAAAGGAGAATAATTTGAGGTTTTCAATTATTATTTGCGATGTGATATAATTACTTCTCTATTTATCTCACTTCCGAGCAAGCTCCGGCTTTTTGTGTTATAGGCAACATATGCATGCGCGGTTGCATATGCGAACAGATTACGTATTATTTAGGATTGATATTGCGTTTTGTGTGTACATTGCAACAAATAGATTATGGAAGTTCGTGTTTTTGGAGATAGGGAAAGGTGGGGGGCCGGTTTCGTTGTGTTACATAAATCCCTCTTCGACGCGATACCAATCCTGCTGGATTTGCCTCGAAATTTCTATAGGATTTTCATGCTGAAACAGCCGTCTACGTCCGCGCTTGACAAAGTTTATGCAACCATTTTCCGCGAACAATTTTGGTTCACCTCATGTATACATATATAGAGCGATGTGTTGAATTTCAACGTCTTATCTCTGTCATTTCTTTGACATTCTTCTATATATATATATTGTTTTTGCCAGTTATATACATAAAATTGCTAATAGATTTTGCAGTACAATGCCACTTTAGACTATTTATAATTTGTGACAAAATTCTAAACAGAAATCTATTTATAATTTTATGTGTCGCGTATCTATATAATATATGTGTGTATCCTGTATTTTATATATCTGCATATTTTATTTCTTCAAATATGTTTTCCGTATTACACAGTACATAAAATTATAAATAAAATTTTATTTCACATTTTATCGCGAATTGTAGATCGTCTAAAATAAGCTCAAAGACAAAAAATTTGCGACAATTCCGCTATAAAATCTATTAGTGCATTGTCTTCCACAGATTCAATTATCGATACTCATCCCAATTTTACTTTAGTTACGAAAAAATGGTATCATTCTTTCTCGACAGCATGCGATTTCAAAGCTTGCGTGACTTGCACGATTCGATGTTTCAATTTTCAATCAAATTTATTGCGCGTGATCTTTATTTAATATCTGAACAGGCGTGTTACCTCGCAATAATGTAGTTTGTAACATTATCGTTGAAGTGTATCTAATTGCATAATCTGTTTGCGCTTGTCCTCCGCGCATCCATTCCGTACAAGGAATGCGTATGATGCGTGTCAGTGGGTCATTCGCTCGTTCGTTTCGCACACAGCTCTTTTACGAAGGAAGCCGATTCAAAGGCCATATTCTGCGTATGTTTGCGAGGGATGAGAAAGATGACGCGGGGGCGGAAAAAAGCGGATGGAGCTTTATATATGTATATGTATGAGACCAAGGGCCTGGACAATGGCCTGAAATCCGCGATAAGGGTAGACAGGCCCCACAAAGCCGCGTTTCCCAGCAGCTCCGCGACGTCTTCTCGGCATTCCCTTTTTCGCGAACGTCAGCGTGGATGAGAGAATGCCGGAAAAGATATCCCAAGAGAAACACGAATAGAATAACGACTAGAATTCTTGAATTTTTTGAGTCGAGATTTTATCAATAGCTTGTTCAACCGCCATGAACGAAGGTTTGTAAAACAATGTTTGATACAGAGAAAGAAAGAGAGAGCATTTTGTATAAATCTTATTATTTTTGTGCCATATCTCGACAGCGATGGGATATTTATACGGTCGAGCATTCTATGTCCATTGATTCATGATTCACAATGTGACGATTCTTATTTTAAGATATTTCATATTCTTCTCTTTTATGAAAATAGTCACTATTTTATCACAAAACAAAGAACGCTATTCAAATAGATCCTTTTTGACTGAGGGTTCGATAGACCGCTATTATTGACACGTCGTAAGAATTTTATCGATCGCCGCCAACCCTCGGCACGGTTGGCGTTTCGCATAGCGCGGTAATGTACAAAGTGGCGCCAGAGCTCCATTTTTCTCAATGATGCCGACAATGGCTGAATATCCCTTACGGTATTTTTCCATTTCGTATGATGCGTGAATGGGGTTCACTGAGTCAGTAAGCGACGCAAAGTCTGTGGGTCACGGACGTGGGGCGAATATTTTGACATAAGCAACGTACACTTTTCTCACTCGTATACACGCGATTCACAATGATGTATAAATATAAATTTTATACATACGACAATTTATAATTTGAAAGAATTAGCCTCTTCTTTGCGCTTTGAAATTTTATGATAATCTATAAAAGAATGCTTTATAAAAATTACAATCGCGGAAATTATAATTTGAAAGTGCAGTATGTATTTATGATTTCGGGCTTTTCCCACAAAAAAAAAAATGACTTTTTAGTTTTGCATCCGTTCGTTTCTCAGATGCAAGCATAAACGATTGTCGGCGCTTCTGGCACGAATACACTGACGCATCATCGCGCATCTTAAGTACACATACACTAACGAATCGATCATTTCCAATATACGGTATCTTAATGAACAGGCATGCACATTCGGTGGAAATGGCCTTACGCGGCACGTCGTCCGTCGGGAACTCGACTTTTCGCCCCAATTTCGCGTTAATCGATTTCCATACTCGAACTAGTTCCGAGGTAGAAATACATATGCGCACGCACGTTTGTGTTTACGTCAGGGGCTCGACACGCGGACCCTTGTTTCCCATGCATCCCCTTCGCGTTCCCCTCTGACTTTTTTTTTTTATTCCGAGCACTCTCACGAATCTCCGCAATTGCGGCTCACGATCGGATTCTGCGTTTTTTTTTTCGCGACAAAAACGGTGGACGGGATAGAAGTGAACCGATGATAAAGCGCGACGACGCAGCAGCAGCATTTTTTTTTCCTGCGAAATGACGCCTGCATGTGTTGACGGTGCGTCGAACTAGATAGAGCATATAAATTCTAGTGTCGTCTCTTTGGAATCGATTTGTGTGTCACCTGGATTTTATATTAATTATTCTTTAAAAAAAAATAGGCCCGTATTTTTATATTTTATGTTACTTCTAAGAAAATTATATAATTGTACGCGAAAGTGCGAAAACAATTTTTTTTTAATTGATTAAAATGTGAGGATAATTGTTATAAAATATTTTAAAAATGGTTTTCAAAAAGAA
This sequence comes from Formica exsecta, assembly GCF_003651465.1. Classification (NCBI taxonomy): domain Eukaryota; kingdom Metazoa; phylum Arthropoda; class Insecta; order Hymenoptera; family Formicidae; genus Formica; species Formica exsecta. The sequence continues at coordinate 249,509 of NW_021849477.1, forward strand.
GAAAAAAAATTTAGCAAGTTTCGTTTTTTGATCATCCGCTCGTAAGGAACGTTGTTATTTCGGTCGTTTTGCTGATATATATATTAGAAGAAGTACTCTTTTTTTTTTTTTTTAATTTTTTGCGACTCATATCAGTGCGCGCGACTAGTGAATCTACTGTCGTCTGCAAGTCGAGGAATGCGTTTCAATGATCCCTTAAGGATCCGCCTTGAGGCTTGGAGCAAACGGTGTAAGCAAGCATGTTTGCATTCGGTACGAGGAACGGACAAACGAGAAGCGACATACGTTGACAGGGCATTTCAGAGATGGTTTGGTACAGGATGTATGTAATTATGCAGTTAATCGAAACATATCACGTACATGTATTCGCTAAATTCTCTCTTTGGACAAGTATGTAACTATATCGTTGAAGATTGCGGATAAGTGAACCTTAACGCGTAATTTGTCGTTCACATCTCTCTTTTCTTCGCTGCAGCATTGCGCGCATGTTATACATTTAACTGTGAAAAGAATAAAAACTATACACGGCAATATTTTTCGTGCGACCTTTTCGCGATTTCCAAACTCTGAATTTTTGGATATTTCATTCAATTCATGCGCATAAATTGATTTCGTAGCCTCAGGTTAGTGAGTCAACAATTTTTATTTTTTTTTCGATATGGATCTGGCGTGATGAAATATGTATGATGAAAAAATAATTATTTGCAATTCAGTCAGAGTGTAATTGCCGAAGCGGATCATTTCATATTGTATTCCCAGACTTGTCATTTATTGCGAAAGTATTAAACATTTGATCACATGCGTTGATTGTATTCTCAGAGGAGAATACCAGAAACAGTTATGGATTCGTAGCATATCCTGTTAATGTAATACGTTCTATTGGCAGTCTGGTACATATACGGGCGAGGAATGCATATATGTCGGTTCTATAATCAAGCTCAATGTCTAAGGCTTAGCGTCAGTATTGATGTTGGAGATTATTCCGGTTCCGGTTGCCCTTTCTCTCACTATTCCCTCACTATGCTCTAAACCACTCAGAAACTACCTATTCCAATCTGCTCTTGTGCATTAATATTACACGTCTTTTAAATTCAGCTTTTAAGTGTAATACATTTTGAAAGCATGGATATAATTATAGACAGTAATTTAAAAGATAAATTTTTTATTTTAAAAAATCTAATAAGAAAATCTAGAAGGGAATGAAAAAAACATTATTAGATTTTACAATCACTAGATTAAGTCATTGAAAATTTCTTCCACATATTATCTTTTCCATATAAATAATACAATTGTTCGTTATTTGAAATTTTGAATGGAATAAAAATTTTGAACAGAGATTTTTATATATAGAATATTAAAATTCTAAAACTAATTATACTACAATATCTAATATAAATTATAAATTTTAAATTATGTTTTGTAGAAAATTTGGAACAACAAATTATTTAAATTATCATGTTTCTGTAGAAAAAGATACGAATTATTGATACATTAAAAAAATTTGTTTTAGTAAGATTTCTGTTTAAGATTGTTTCATCGAAAAATGAAATAAATCCTATCGACAATAGTATCTTAATAGTTTTGGGATTATTCTTATCGAGTATCTTAAATGAGAGTTAAACTATATTTCGCAAGATTCGTACGTCCTTAATTAGGTATAAGAGTTGTGCGATTCCACCGCAACCAACAGTGCGTTTAGCATTAGGGTACATAGTAAAGCGCATGTCTTTGATACATGCGATGTGTGTAGTCCGTATAAATTTCATCGACACTGATACGTAGATCTGACAGGAGCCTCTTTGAGCATACACGGTATTTGTCTGGAATTTTGATACCATTGTTTGCGTAAATCATGATTTAATACACCGAATATAATGAGGTAATGCCGCGTTTCTCATTAGTTGCTTTTTACTGAACTATACGAATACAGATACGCGAAGATTTGGTGTGCCACCTAAGTAATTACATATAAAGAGTTATTACGTTTGTAATTAAATACTTTAAAATATATAATGCGTATTTTCGTATATATGACATTTATGTTTTCGTATTTTTTGATATAGGGAAACATGATAATTGTGAGGTTAATTTCGAAATAAACAGATATGATATGTATAACTTTAATCATTGATTATTATATAGATTATTGTAAATAAAATACATAAATGTAAGCAAATGAAAAAGAAATTAATTATAAAATAACATTTCATGCGTATGATGACATATAGGTATAATTGTGGATATTGGAGTATGTTCCGCTTTTTTTATTTAGATAATATATTCCAATTATTTTTGTTCCACTATTGTTAATTAAATTGTATGATGAGTTCTATGCGATGAGTTGAGCACACGAGATAAGAATGAAAGTCTAGGACGCAACTCTCGGAAAACTCCATTGAATTATTAAGCTATCGAGAAATCAAGGAGCCAAGACTACAATATAACAGCGTTATATTCTCGTTACCGTGACATGATGCAAATTAATAAGGTGACACTTGCCATGATGGCACTTGATTCTCGTTGTCTAACAGGAGTAGCCCTTGATTTTATTGAGATGTTAAAACATGAAAAAGTTATTCATATAATCATATCAAAAGTAGCATACATTACACATTATAATATTTAATATGTATTGCATAATAGTGTTGAGATATAATAGAATAAGTTTCTTATCGTAAATAATTAACATTTAATGTATCTATATATTTTTTTATATAAAAAAAAAATTAATTATGATAAAAAATATTTTTTTTCTGCGCTATTAGAGATGCTGAATATAAAATATTCTTTATGCGAAAAATAAAGTTAGTGTTTTTCAAGGATGAATATTGATACACATCTCACGAAAATTTATTCTTGCGAAAGAAAATGTTACGTTATCTGAGACAAAAATACTTTGACCTCGGGTCGAAAGAAGTTTCGGAAGACGCGAGCATGTCTCTCTGCGCGCAGAGAGCTGCAGATTAAAGTGGAATAAAGTATTAAGCCGGAGATAGAGACGTTGCATCGCCGCATTCACTCTGTCGCATGCTACTCCACGTTGTCGGACGGAGTACGTTGTCGGGCGGCACTCTTAAGCAAATAAGGACACGAAATTGAAACCCCTGAGCACCCGAGGCATCATTATTGAGTCTCGAAACAACCTGATGTAACACGACGCGTCAACTAGGGACTGTTCAATGACACCGTTAATTGTAACCAAAGTTTGTAGTCCGTATATATGACTCTCCAGCACGAATGTACGCGCGTGATCCGCACAGCGAGTGGAACTATATCGACAAACAGCACTCTCGTATATGAAATTAGGGAGGCGAATTAATTAAACGCGTTTTAATTCGACGATTTAACAAACGCGTTATTCTCTGAAAACTTTATTGCCCTCTTTTGTCATTTGTGATCTAGTTGGTAATTTATTTACAAGATTAATATTTTTTACAAGATTAATATCTGTTTCGCGAAATTCAGAAATTGTTATAACAATCTGTACGAATTAAAAAAATTATACATACGTAATCTGCGAAGGTTCAGTTTGAGCATGTTGTCTGAAGTATAGATATACCGTGCTTACTACGGTACACTAACGAGGATCATCAGCGAGTCGCTACATCGTCATGCATAAACACGGTTTTGATTTCAACGGTCTTCGTTCAGTGTGCCGTGAAAATTTCCGCCCGTTTCCCTTCGTATCCCTCCTTTGCTATGATCTCGTAGGTGCTCTCGTTAGGTGTGTCAATAATACACGGGCGGGCTACACCGAGCATCCCCGTGGTAAGACTCACTCACTCGAGATGCAACTTGCAACTCATACTCCGAATACACTTTTCTGCCGTCCATTTATTTTTCCCTTTCTTCTTCTTTCTCTCGCTCTCTCCTCCGTCGCATTCTCTTTCGCTCCCTCTCATTTTCTCCCCGCTTCCTCCTACTCACGAGTTTTTCCTTTTAGCGTGTTTCCACAGTTTCCTGCCCGACGCCGAGCTTTGCGCTCCTCTTATTCTCCTACCCTGCATAGCGCTGCTTTGCATAATTTCTATCGCTGCAGATAGAGAGACCGGAGGTACATATACCTTACCGCATGCTCTCGTAGGCTCCTCATATACATATTGGATGTATGCGTGCTTACATGTGGACGCATTAATGTGAAGCGTGAGAGGAAAGTGAGTCAGGAGAAGAGACAAGGGGAGGAGGAGAAAGGAAGGATGGAGGGATGGAGGGATGGAGGGAAAGGCAAGCGAGAAGCATGAGATGTATTGTCAATTTTTACTTACTTTGTTACGTTATTATACGCCACATATGCTGTCATTGTAGACACAATGCATCTTATCTTATCGCATCGTGAAATTTATAGATCGATAAAAATGGAATAGCTCGACGATAAGTCCGACGCGACTCGTACGAGGAGATGTAAGGGGAAAAATGCATTATTCCTGCTATTCTAACGGCGATTTTAATGCAAACACATTAAGCTATATATTCTCGCGCGAATGCTCCGTATTTAAATTTTATTATACGTAAGTACAATGGGAGGGATTCTCTCTACTTTTCGCCGCGTGGCAAATTCGCGAAGTTGGAGGGAATTTCTTCTTGACAGTCGGGGCACGACATTCGGTTCGTTTCGCCGTGATGGTGGGGATTTTGAAGTTTCAGATGAATCCACTATCTCGGCGCTGAGGTGGAAATACGTCTTCCGCTTTAGTCCCCTCCCCCCCAAAAGACGATTTTCCTCGGGAACACGTCAGTCCTCGGTATTCGAGCTCTAAATAATGTCGGGACGTGAGTAACCTACTGAAAATGGTGGCTTTATACCGACGGTCCTTCGTCTGATCGTTCTTGCTCCATCCTTCGTCTCTTTTCTTCTACTTGTCGTCTACGTCTTCTTTCCGCTCTCTCCTTCCGTTATCTCCTCTCGATCTACTTGGTGCCCGCAACCCTACAAATTGCCGACAATCCCATATCTGTCGGATCTTTACTCTCATGCGATATTGGCCTCCATTGTCGAGCCGTCATACCATCGCTAATTCCTCGCGTGTGTATACACACGTGTCTATGTGTCTGTGCGAAATTTCGATGCTACGTGATATAAATCAAAAGAACGAGATATTTCAGCGGCGGCGCGATGATTTATGAAATGGCAGAAGTTGTATCATCGAAATCTTCGAGGCGAAGAATTATCGTCGCTTCTTGATTTATTGACCTAATTTGTAAAGAATTTTTCATTCAAAATTTTTGTACTTTTCAAAGAGAATACCGATAATTCATAGCTATTGGGGGAACCGTTGTGCTGAATATGCTACATCGCTTAAATTAAAGCAAGTTGCAAATAATTTAGAATGATATATACATTTTGAGATTCTAATTATCGATCCTCTCAGTTTCGAAGACTCAGGTCATTTGGTAAATGCTAAAAATTACATAATTTAAATTTATACAATTTAAATATAGATAAAATAAGCTTGCGAGGATATATATATCTCTATAAAGTTTGTCATATTTTTATAATAAGCTTGTTAGAAAGAGAGAGAGAGAGAGAGAGAGAGAGAGAGAGAGAGAGATAAGCTTGCGAGGATATATATATATCTCTATAAAGTTTGTCATATTTTTAGAATAAGCTTGTTAGAAAGAGAGAGAGAGAAAGAGAATAATTTATTTTCACGATCATTAATTTATTTTGTGCGAGATATATAATATCTTTAAAGTTTAATAATTTTACAAAACTAAAACAAGATTAGCGCTTACAATATATAATTGAGGATGGATATGTTAATTAATGAACACAACTGAACGTGTTATTACTTTTCTGTTACGTAGTTTGTCATGTGTAAGCACATAGGCTCGAAAGCGAGGTATTCTCCAGGAAAATATTGCAATCGACTCGTTGCCGATAAATTACGGTGACTATATTGGTCGGAGCGCCGTCGCTAATGATGAGTGAGCCGTAATAATTCCAGGATATTATACCGGACAATTGATAACGAACGATATTTCAATACGCTTACCGTTTCACTTATATTGCCGCGTCGAGTGATCGGTGCTTACCTGTATGTCGTTAATGCTATTATGCGCGTTTTTCGCATTCTGTAATTGCATTGCAATGTTAGAATGATTTTCTGGCGTCACTGGCGTACGCGTCGATATAATCCGGCGATTAATTGGACGGACTAAATCTTGTTTGGCCAATTAGAGAGACTATACTGGCGATTTATTGTAGTCGGTTAATTTCGTGTTTGCGAATGAATTGTTGCACCTCAAGTTCTTAATTACAGCGCGATCGATAGACTAGCGAGAGAAGCAATGTATTCCGTTAAAATGTATTGTTGCAATCAGTCAAGTATGAACGTGATAATGCAACGATGATTTAATAACTAATGAATGCGTAATTTCGCTGAAGTTAATGATAATTGACGAAAAAAAGTTAATTCCATAGGAATCATTAAAAGCCGGCGAAGATTTGAATAATTCATTATATGCGCGTTTCATGAAATTATTTTACAAATTTAGCGAAAATTTTGTTTGATGTTTAGCATGTTTCTGTAATTGAAATCGAGGGAGAGCGAAAGAAAGAGATCAGTTGCAAAATTATCGTTTTTATTTATATATTTAATTTGTTGTAATTATATAAAACACAGATTTTAGATACAGAATGAAATAAATACTGAAATAAATAAATTCTTTTAAGGTTTCTTTAGATGATTTATAAGAGTGATAAAATTCTGTTTTTCTTTGATAGACAATTTTTTGGATATATTATATATCTTTCTAAGATAAAATATTATATGAGATAAAATTCTTGTATAGGAACAAAATTTATTTATAAATCGAGACAATCTAATTAAATTTATGTGTATTGGCAATTTCTTCTTACGTACATTCCGTATATTCCGCATGCATACACGCGTATCATGTATTTTAGGTCTAATTATAATGGAACGAATGTGCAGTTGCTTTTAGCTCGTTCACGCATTCGCATCATCACGGTGAATTTAACCAGCCGCCTCTTATCCCGATTTGTTGTTTAATACGCGCGTCCACACCGCCGGCAACGGTAGAAACCGGAGCGGTGGCTCCACCCTTCCGTGACCGAGCCACCCCCGGCACGAGGGTGAATAATTTTAACGAAGTGCACTCGAGTTGCAGCGGCGCGCCAGTCATGTTCCGCGGTACGTCTAACATCCGTATGCTCGGCGATCAAATGGGTTAATGTTTTGAGAGTTCGTGAGTATCTCTAAAAAAGACTAATCAGATTGATAGAGGAATTTTATGCAAATGGAATTCAGCGGTTTACGCTTGCTGTAGAATTTGATAGAGCTGAATAAAAAGATGGACTATTAAAATTAGGGGAAAGAGATACACACCAAATCCTGTCTTACGAATCGATCTACGAATATATACTATTTTGTTTTTAAGCTCTCTCTATAGCTTTTAGTTTATAATATAGTTTAGAATTAGAATTTATATTTACTAGATATTTACTAAAGACAGCTTTATTTTTATTAGATCATCACAGTTATGATAATTTATTTATTTTTTTTTATAAAAGGATGTCATCTTTTTTAAAAGTCGAGGAATATCGAAGTCTGAAAAATTGACTTTCAAAATTGACTGTACATAAATATGATAAGAATAATAATGAAAGATACAAAGAAAAAGATTTACTCATTGCACTAAAAATTAGATAAATTAATAATCTAGAAGGAAATGCACGATGCTTGAAGCGCTCTCTATATATCTTTTACTGTGCGCATTCATATAGTCGTGTAACGTTGTTATCATGCTCTGGTAGAAAAAAGCACCTGCAAGGAGTTTCCATATAAACTCGCTGTCGGAGGGTACTTCCTGGCGATTAAACTTTGTCGGAACATAATGGTTGACTGAATCGCATTGAAAAAAAAAATAAAGGCGGAGCGAGAGAAAAAGAGGAGTAAGAGCGAACCTCTCTCTCTCTCTTTCTCTCTCTCTCAGATTGCACGTGGCTGGCAAGAATTTATCGATGAGTCGAGATTAAGGCTTGCCGCAAATGGAAGCGAAATAAAAAATTCCTCGGCCGGCGTGCATCGATCGACGATGAATCGAGAGAGCGATCGGCCGTGTCATACGAACGACGTCGCTGTTAATTGTTACTTGTCGATGTGTGCAACAGCCATAGTCAACTGCTGTAAGATTTATATTCACGTACTATCTCGATGTATCGGCGACGGCGAAACGCGAAAGCCGATTTCGAGAGTAGTAAGCCCGTTTCTGACCAAGTAAGTCTGTGATCCTTAGGATATTCCGTTAGGATTAGCTCGCTCCCGACGTTTTCGTCTTCATCCCCGGATTTCGTGTAAAATATTTAGTGTCCTCCGTTCATCTTGCTACATATTGTCTTAAAACGAACGACTCAAAGAATACAACAATGTCCTAAGATATTGCCTTTTTTTAAATTAAAGAAAATGGATTACAAATTTTATTTATTTGTGCAATTTTTTCAAGATTAATTTCTTCATGTTTTTAAAAAGAAAATGCTTTGTAATCTTTAGTTGTTATTATTTATAAGTTATAATAAAGATCGCTTGAGAATTTATACGTTGACAGATATGTATTTCAAGAAATTCGCCCGATTTGTGTGAAAATGGATTTTCGTTTACAAGAAGGATTTTCATATTGCAATGCAACTTTAATTAAGTCGGCGATGATTGAAGTTTCTACCTAGTATGCCATTTAATATCGGCCCTAACGCCGAGTGCCGATTTATATGCATAGAGAATTGATCCCATCAAACGGGATGTTTGCAGACGATAAGCATTAAAAGACTTTTATCGTTGCCTCAGAGATAGCGATTTTAATAAACTTTGTTACGCTTGGGAACGTGAGGTCGTTGCTTTCAAAATGAACTTCCAAAGAGCACAACTTTCAAGTTTGTAGTCAAAGGTTCGCTTTCCGTTACTGTGAATGAGTATAAGCGCGAAACATGCATATAAAACGACGATAAATATTTAAATATTTGCAATAAAAAAGCACAATCGTATTAGCGTATTATTATATAACAGTTCAGAAATAGCTTGACGAAGTTTCCATAAAGCAATAATTTTTATATATATGCAAAAATGATGTATATAATATTTTCCTAAAAATTATCTCTTAGTATTGTGTTAATTAAGTGAATTATAAATTTTTTATTTTATTTATAAATAAAAGTTCACGATAAATATATTATTTAACATTTAGTATAAATATACATAACTTGAAATTAAATATTATAAATGGTTTAAAAGTATTTTCTTTATCATTAAAAGCTCGGTGATCTTAAAGATAAAATCTTTTCAAAATGAAATCTCTTGGAATTATTACGAATTACTTTCAGAATTAATTATGTGAAAGAAAAATTGAATCCTACGTCTGCTTATCTCTGCCGTAGAGGAAACTGCAATCCATTAATGATGCGAATTTTGCTTGCGGCATCGAGAGGGATGACGCTCGAAAAGCTGAATTTTTTGAATAGAGCCTTTTTCTGTACGATCGCGGTTGCTTGTTCAACGCTCTTTTAAACACCAGCACTAATTTGCTGAATGAAAAACTAGCGTGTTATTAAGCTTCGTCGCTTAATTGGGTTAATGAGGCGATGGACTCGCCGCAATGAAATGACATCCCGCATTATTTCAGGAGCCGGCGTGTCAGAAAATTCATTAGGAAAATCCTCCGTGGCGCTGTAGAAGTTTAGCCACTTGAAGAAATTGCATGGGCAAACATAAATAAGAAGACGTAATATCCATGATAAATAAGAAATAAATTTTTAACTCGAGAAAATTTAAATTAAAGATTTTTTTATTTTGTCATAGAAAATGTCGCTGATATTTTAAATTATCTTAATATAGATGAATAGAGAATTTAATTTAATTTTAATGATTCATATAAGTATAAGGTATTTACGAACACATAAGAGAAATGTCGCGTTATTTTATTTTTTTATTATTAAGAAAGAATTTATATATATTTTTTTTCATAAGTTTTACAATTTTTCTAGAACTTAAAATTCACACATTTTTGTTTGCACATATATGGATTACACATACGCGGATTTGCGGAGTCGCTGAAATACATTTCGCTGGATATGTTACACGTCACACTTAACACACACATACAGATTCATACACAATTGCAAAGTCGATATTTCAGAGTTGACGCCTAAACACGGTTAAAGGACGCTTTGCACTTCGGCGCTTTACCGCAGGAACAGTTCGAAATGTTCCAAATTTACGATTTCCTGGTTGCCTGGAAGCGGTCGGTTCGAAGTACGAACCGCGGCGACGATAAATCAGCATTGTGCATAGTATTGAATGCATAATGTCAGTTTACGTGAAAGTAGAATGACTTTCGAAGAACATTACACGTGTCGATCAAAATATTACATTGTTGTCAATATTATTTGCTTTGATATTGCAATCACAAATTAAAGATGTAGATATAAAATCGATGTCGGATGTCGAGCGTGTGTGTTTTACAAGATTTTTTAAAATAAATTTTTTCTGTTGATTTGTTGTTATATTAGAACAACGTATTTAGTTATGAAAATATGTATTTGAAGAGACACAGAGAGAGGGCTCCTCGATTTTCAAATATTACGAACTTGTGCAGCGGGCATAATTGGAACACTTGATTAACATTATTTTATGATACCAAAGGGAACATAATACTGTATAGCAGGAGGCTATAATATAATATTGATACTTGATAAGAGTCATATTAACGTGGTATAAATATTGGTATAAAAATATAATATTGGAGGTAGCCCAAATGTTCTTCTTGATCTTTAGCCGCTTCCAAATTACTTTTTTTCATATATTTGTTAGCTTGTTGCACGTGTCTACGATAAGATTTGTTAGGTTATTGACCTTTAAATCTGCATCAAAACAGTTTATTGAATAATCAAACGTGCTTATGTCTCGCGTCTCGAATATTGAAAATGAAAACAAAAGATTTACATGAAGCATGCACGCGGATACATAAAAAAGGTTCTCGGGACAGAAGAGAAGAATTAGATAAGTCGTCGTGCTTGTAGAGAGGACATCACAGCGATCCATAGAGCGAAATGACGTTCTCGGATGCGGCATCGTTTCTTGTTGTAATGCCGTCGGTTCTATGCAGAACGTCGCTATCTTGAATTAGTTTATCCATATGGATTGCGATTGTCGGGTCGTATCGGCGCGGGTCTCATAGATCACCAGGATTGCTTTCCCATTGTGTTCTTCATTCTCTCCATTTTGCATCTCAATGCTTCACCCGTTCCGTTTTCAGTCATTCTGCCACAACCATCCCCAAGCCGTTCCTTATTAAATTACCCTACATCTGACGAACGGGCGACCCCTTTCACGATATCTGTATTCATAAAGAGAATATTATAGTGCTATAATATCATAGTGATTTAACTTAGCGTCAGTTACCGGGACTCTTACAGACCAGTACTATAGAGGCTAACATTGTATTGTATCACTATTGTGTAAAATACAAGTGGGGAATAGCATTTCATTATGGAGTATGCAAAAGCACCGCGAAGCGAATATTACGTTTGCATTAATATTGTCAACTCGAAATTTTAATAGAAAGCGAAACACTTACATTGTCGTACGATTACATTGGTACAGTACAGTATCTTGACTGGAAGGAAATTTAATTAGTTTTGCGCAGTCATTTATTCTTATTATTTTGAGAGACTATAATGAAATTTTAATGTAGTAGGCTTAATCTAGATATTATAAGGATTTTATTCACTTTTTTTTAACATTAAATTTTAAGATATTTATATTTTGGATTTATATTTGAAAAACATTTTAATCTGAGAGCGTTAGAATATAGCGAGGAAAAAAACGGCGTTTAATTAAATTTTTGCTAAACAAGAAACGTTGTCGATTTCACAAAAAAATCTGCCAAATGGAATCACGCAATATTCTATATAAAACAATATTATATTAATATATGTAAAAAAAAAAAAAATCAATAAAATATCGTGTGACATATAATAACAGGTGTATGCGCATATATGTGAGAATTTTCAGCTCGGAAAATATCAGCAACGATCGGCCGCAAAGAGATAGTGTAGAAAAATCCTTTTCTTTTTTTGATGAGCATTTTAGCGCCATCATTCGCGCGATATTATTCGTATTCACTAACAGCCACGCCATTTGAATAATTACAACTCATAGAGCGCAGTATTTGTCATTTGTGGTACGCTAAATTGCAATCCTTGTTATTCGATGAGAGAAAGAGAGAGAGAGAGAGAGCCGAATTTCGTAGCGAGAGGGAAAAAAAATCACGGGCGACGTATAATAACCCGCTGGTCTTCTCTGTCACTTCTCTTTTCTCTCTTTTTCTCTTTTTTAACTTTGATTAACGGTGCGCGAATATGATCGCGGGCGCGCAGTTCCCAAACGGCAAGGAATGGATTTACATCGCGCGGCAATCCATTTTCGATAGCTCGGTCGAAAACGTATGGCTGTGAGTATTTCCAATGTACAATGTAATATCGAAGCTGGCGAACGATTGATTTTTCGATACACACATACACAGATACATATGCGGGTCTTTTAGGCGAGTCAGCACTCTACGCGCCAACAAAAATGCTTTAATCGAAAATTTATCGCTCATGGGAATCTAGTAATAATTCATAATCTTCTCGTACGCTTGGAGTATCACTTCGTAATTGAATACATTACACTCCGATAGATTTAATCCCATTCCTGTCGACACTATTTACGGGGAAGAGAGAGAGAGAGAGAGAAGAGGGTACTGTGGTGTGTATGTATGTGTGTGTGTGTACGATGCTGTACGATAATATTTTCACTAAAAGACTAAAAGACTATTAACTGAATTGTTCTCTGATATGACGAAAAATAATTTCACGGCGATTTCGATATACATCGCGTCCGAGAATTTCTCTCTTGGCGCGACAGCGACGTTTATAGCCTCGCGGATAGTTATAGCTATCGTTATGTAACTTTGGAGACTGGATATATTCCGTCGGCTGCGATTTACGAGTGATGAACACGTCATGGATCCCGGACGGTATCGTCTCGCGAGCGACTGAAACGCTTAATAGGGAGTAGATGTACAAATCGTCGCCTGGTATCGTGGGACAATTCATTTTCCGTCGATTTATCCGAAAAGCCGTTGATACCGAAGACTCGCGATGGGATGAAACGCGAAAGAGAGAGAGAGAGAGAAAGAGAGACACGAAGAGGGATGGGGGCGCACAATTGATTTCTTTCCCACCGTCAACCCCGTTCGCCCCAGCCCGCCAAGCGTTACACGATCCATAACCCGCACGGCTCGGCCAGAAACGAGCCGGATGAGAGTGCCGTAAATTCCGCGAGCGCTCTAAATTAAGCCGCGTCTCGTCGGCTAAAGAGAGGTATACGAGGTTGTAAAACGGTGGAAAACCGACGCTGATTTTATTGTCAGTCCGGTCGCCCTCCCCCCAACTTAGGCGTTACTCTTTTTCTTTTTGTTCTCTACAAATGTATCTACCTACTTTCGTCTTTCGTGGCTTGTTAAATGCAATTTGATGCAACATGGCAATCTCCATCACGCGTTTAAAAACATGGGAATAAAATTGCATTAGCGTGAAAAAGAAACAGTACGCTTTTATAAAAATTTAGTTATGATAAACTGAATTATATGTCATTTTCCAATGTATGATATTTCGTAATTTAACCAAAATTCTCTCTTATTTCGTATTAGCTTCATGTTTAAAATGCAACGTTGCAAATCGGTTCAATTTATCATTTCAGCTTTATCAAGCATCATACGATATATACATATACACTATATATATATATATATATACATATTCAGAGATTCCATTGTATCTTCGAATATTGAAACTCTGTGAATCTCTTTCTTCGTCTGTAGCAAACAGTATAATTCTATATATATCTTGCATTGTGCTTTTCATATTTTAAGCAAAAAATTATATCATGAATCGTAAATCGCTGAAAAAAAACATTTCTTTAAAGATTTAATAATAATGTATTGAATATGAAAGAATACAAAGGATTTCTATCGATGTAATGAATATCTAAAATATTAAGTCGAGATCCAGAGATCAGATCTAATTTATCAACAATCTATCTCAACATTTGCTCTAAGTAAAATCGACCGAAAATTGTTAGAGAAACTATAATTAAAATTAAGACTGGCAAGTATGTGGAGGACGCATCCGGTATATATGTGCGTATATACAGAAATTCAATACTACCTCTGGATATTGAAACTCCGCGATTTTCCCTCTGCGACGCGACAAAATGCCGCTCTCGTTCTCTCTTCATATCGCATGAGTCTCTATCCAATCGTCTGCCTCTCATTCCCGTTGATTCACCCAATGGGAAAGGAAATAGACAGCCGGTCCAGCTGATACAGTTCCGCACCGGGTGCATAATAGTCTAGTTAGTTGGTGCAGTCGGTACCAGATTCGATTAGCCTTGTTGCAGTTGCACGAGCTGCGTGGCAGCTTTAAACGATAAAGCGATACGTTTAAACTGCGCTGCATTACGTTCTTCTTGTTTGTATGGGGGAAGAGATGTGCAACCTAGAAAATATTTCATAAACACATTTACGAAATAACTATCTTATATAGCTTATATAGCTTGTTCTGAACACATCACGCAGAATATTATTTATTATTATATTATATTTTTAATGTCACACGTCTATTAATCCTTGCTGCTTTCATTAAAACTTGTCATTAACGAGAATAATATATTTGGAAAATGCCAATAAAAAAGAAATATCGCTATTATGTATTCTGCGAGAGATATCCTTTCATTTCTATTCTTATCGATGGGGGGAAAAAGAACGAATAATATTCGGGAAAAATATGTGTTTTATGAATATTTTAATGCATTAATAATTTAATAAAATTTTATCATACACATAGTTATCATACTTTTTTATTTTTATTTCAATTGTAATTTTCGATCATTTTTCGCAGTCAATCATACTTCATTGCAGAGGAATGAATTATATCGCGGTTTTTCTAAATTGCACATACTAAGAATATATGGATCTCTAACGAGAATATTTCAATATTTAATTTAGCTATTTAAATTTAATTAATTTCGGCACAAGAAAAATCTATCAAGCGATTTTAAAACGCAGCTCTTTCGAATGTCGATATAGGTTCCGCGATGCCAATTTCGCGAAACGTGATAAATTATTACGTCGGCCAGCAATATGTCATACTGCCAGGTAGTTTAACGTCTCGTGGTGGACGTAATACATTTTTCTCCATTTTTCGATGTGTGTCGACCGTCTATATCGCCTGTCGTTAACCCGCTATGCAGACATCGCTTTTCCATTCGACGCAAACTTGTATGAATCGCTCGCAATCCGTTGATCGTTACAACTCGCATCGCATGAAAAAGTCGGAGTTACAACTTTCACGCAAAAGTCGGTCGAAAAAACGACACTACCGAATGAGGAAGACGTTCATGGATCGCGCAAAAACTTTCGACACGTTTGCTTGGCCTCCTTCTACCGCGCGCCAATTTGTATCCTTCGTATGGATAACGGTCTGCCATTCGTTTCTGATTGTATACAGACTGGTGCACTTAGCGTTATCGTCTGTAGCAGCGTTGAATTTTTTTGTTTTTTTTTTTGGAACAAGTCCATTTCGCGTTCGCCGTCTCGTGTTCATCACGCAGAGTTTTTAATTTTGTCGGGTTATATTTTGTCAGCAACTAGGTATAATTATTTTTTAAATTGCTTTACACAAACGCGCGTTAGACGCGTTTGAAAATGTGATAATTTAGCAATTGTTACGAGCCATATATATTTTTTTCATATATTGTTCTTTTCTATTTTTTCACATTGATAAGAATGAAGATGGAAAAATATTTCTTGCCACAATATAATGCTGATATTCTCTTTCTTTTCTTTTCTTTAATTGCACGTAGAACATAGTATACCTTATAAAAAACTATGTTTATTCCATGAGAAAGAAATGGATACTGTTGACGTCACAGAGTCGAGATACTTTGTTGTTTGTTTATTTAGTAACTTATCCGAACTTATTCTTATACACAAGCTCGAAAACGGAAAACAGAAGTATCACGTTAGCGTTTCTCAGTCATTATTATTATCGCTTTCGAATTATACGGAAGGATCGATCTAGTTTTACAAAAGGTATTTCAATCATCTCGACGTTGATCATACATATGATCTAAGATCACGTAGCTTGTTTTCCGAAGGTACATTGAACGTGCGAGGGAAAGGATAATTAATTCGCTGCTTGATCCGGATTGATGGATGCGGCGGCTCATTATTGGTTCCATTATATCCGCTTTCTCAAACCGCGTCCGATCATTGTTGGACAAGGTATTCGATCGACCTGTCCTTTTATCGTATAACGAAATCGACCATTTGTTATATAGTATATCGTTATCACTAATCGGGGCTGTATACACGCTGGTCGCACACATATACTTATTGCTAGTTGAATTGGTATCTCCGGGGCTTTTGGTCAAATGTTAATGAAGGCAGGCCTCCATGGTACCTATTGTTACGTAAATGGTCACGTGAGAATTATCTAAACTTCAGATAATATTTGTGTATGTATGTAATGTTTGCGTATTGACTATAAATTGTCTTTATAATATAATAATATATAAAAAGTGGAATATATGTGAATATTTGCACTATATATTTTGAATAAACGAGCCCGAAAAAGGAGCTTTTGAAAATTTTAAGTAACTAAATATTATAAAAGAATTGAATGTAATGATTAATTCTATTTTAATCGATTATATTTTTTTACTATTTTTGTAGTTACTTACGAGATTGATGAAATGTTTCGGAACTTTTATAAAATTCTTAGTTTCTTAATAACAATAAGAAGAAAAAGAATAAAGCAGACATATATAAAAACAAATTTTTATAAATTGTATATATTTTACCAAAGAATACAAAAAATAATATATTATTTGTTTAATAATACATTTTTGTTATTAAATAACTTTGCGCGAGTCTTTTTCTCTTTTAAAATTACATATAATAAAAGAAAATTTCTTTTTGTTTATTGTACATATATAGTTGTCTCTACTTTCCTTGGAAGTTTCGATAGAATACATTTTAGAACGTGTTTGAACGGTCTTTGTCGCGCCTTAGTTTAAGAAGAGGGGCATCAGAGCGCGAGAAGTTACCCTAATACGACGAAGTAGTCCTTCGAGGCATACGGTTATGCTGATAATAGCGAGGTAGGCGAGGTAGGTCAGCAAAGAAGCGATAAAACTTCCTCGAGAGCTTCTCTTCTTCTCTGCCTTTTTGTGACACAACAATGTCGTTCAAGCCTCCTTTATGGGCGACTACGCTCCTCGTCACGGGTAGTAAATGACTTGATCCACCAGCCGACCGGTTACATCTTACGATGTGACTCGCTTCAGGAAAGTTGACGTCGATCAAGTATTATAAAGAATCGACAGGCGACATCCGCGGCACATTCGAGGCAAAGATATGGCTTCCCGTCGCGCGTTTGCTCTCGTTAATATACTTTAAAAATATGGGTGATACGTAAAACACGCCAAGTCGCCGCAACAAGTTTTCCTTGCGTGATACGCGAGTGAACAGTTCGCTCTTGCATCGACCCTTCCTTTGTAGAACAATCGCGCGCGATCTCGTAATTAACTAGTGCCCTGCTTAATGCATTTGACAGCAAATAATTTGATTTGTTATTCCTTTATGATGTTTGTATCGAGCAAACCAAATTTAATACCGATGCATTATATTAATTTAGTACAAATCGCGCTTACGAATTTTATCTACGAGAATTTTTGATACTCATTTTTGTAATGATTTAAAGAACGTTCATTTTCTGTGGCGTTTTCAAATTTTTTAAGCGCTTCTGCTTCTCGTAGTAATAATTTAGATAATTCATTATTTGATTTATACTTTATAACGTGACATTAAGCTATCATACAATCATGTATTATGAGAATATCTAAATTGATTTCTAAATTAAAAAATAAACATTACAAAAATAAATTAAAAATAATATATCCAAGAATAGGAACGGACAACTAAATAATTTTAGCGCGAGAATTAACTGTGGTCGATAACTGTGGTTACGTGAAATCGATAGATGGAAGAGAAAATGTCAGTCGCAAATTCACGACAGGAATGTCAATAAACAAATAATCCGTAAGCGGATACGGCAGAGTTACGATTTTATTTTACGATAGAATATTTCATTCCTCTCGGCTCCGTAACTGCCTGTAATTTTCCCGAATAATCCATTTTACGATCAAAACCTGCATTATAACGATGCATTATTACGATCAAAAGTTGCAAACACTCGCGTATTATCCGTATTCTAATTTCTTAACGACACGGAATCGAGCGTGAAAAGCGGGCTAATTGCGAAGTCGTTTTGGTTCTTATTCCAAGTGAGATTTATATTCGCTCGTAAAAGAGCGTTCCTCTGGAATCTAGCTTTTTTGCCGATACTATCTTTTTTCATTTCACGCAAAATGCGTCGTAAAACTTGTAACTATTGATCGTCTATCATCGTTCGCGAGCGATGTCGTCTTGTCATATTTTATGGAATATTTGTATATCTTTTCTCGATTACTTTTTTAGATTATTTTTAAGTAACGCCTTGTTGTAAGCCTCTCAGTACACTATCAAACTGTGAAACTCGCATAGAAAGTGAAATTTGTATTCCTTCATGAAATTGCTTTTTTGAATTTATTTTACATTTATTTTTTGCTCTCCCTCGAAATTTTACACTGAACGGTCATTTTTCAAATTATCGTCGGTGAAAGGTTTTGCCAAAGAAATTTTCCATTTATTTATGTGAATCATTTTTGTTGATTTTTTTACAGTCTTTCGAATAGTTTGTTATTTTTACGTGATATTTAATTTAACAGCGTGATGGTGTATATTTAGTGTTCATTTTTTATTAAAAATAAAACTTTATTTTTGATTCGAAAAAATTTTGCTAGATTTAAAGGGAGTTTTTTGTAATAATAAATATATGGTTCTTTCTCTTTATCTTCCCTCCTCGATATATTAAATATCTTGACAGTTTTACTAATATGTCAGTATACTAATATGTCAGTAAAACTGACATATGTACAGAATGTTAAAAAAAAAAAAAAACATTCAATATTTATATGGTAGACAGAACACATCATATTGAGTAAAAAAACCTTAGTAAACATAGATCAAAAGCTCAATCGTTTCTGAAATATAAACATTGTTGTATGTTAACATCATAATTGACTTACTGGCTTCTATGTGTCGCATGCAATGTTTACCTCAGTGTTTATAAATCGCGTTTTGAATGTCTTCATTCAATTTCTATACGTACTTCATAACAGAAGATTTCACCGGCAATCAGTTAGTTGTCATCAACCGGCGATTGCGGATCTTTGCGATTTGGCGATTACACAGTTATAAACTATCGTGCTAAAAATGTCAGTGTATTACTTTAGTGAAAAAATAGCAGATATGCATTTTATGTATGGTCGTCGAAGACAGATTATCTTCTTCCCACGTCGCATGCGACACGTAGAAGCCAGTAAGTCATTTATGATGCTACATATAAAAATGTTTATATCTCAGAAACAGTTGAGTGGTGGTGTATCCTATTTACCATATAAATATTGAATTAAATTTTTTTTGAACACCCTGCATATATATGTAGAAACGAGAAAATTTTAATAAAACAAAATTTTTTAATTACTGCTGATTTTTTTTCCTACTTTGGGTACTTAAGGAACTGCCGCGAAATCATCCTGCTTTATCATGGTCAAAATATTCTTTAATGTTACAATGTAAAATCGCAAGATAATTAGTGCGCGAGATGAATTTTGGCTTTTGCGCAAAAGAGAGACAGAGAGAGAGAGAGAGAGAGAGAGAGAGGGAGAGAGGTCAACAAACCCTGCATTCTCTTTCTCTTGCAATGTTCAACATCACCACGAGGCATGCATTACAAAGGGGCACGTAATTTATTGTTAAAGGGGTGGACAAGGCGTACGATGCTTAGGGATGCTTGGACGAACGACGGTGGGAAAGGCTGGTGGCGATGGTGGTCCAGGTTGGGCGGATTGCTGGCGATGGCGGCAGCCATATCCTGTCTCGTTGCCCCGTTTCCGGGCGCCTCGGCCAGTCAGGACGCGAAGCGTCTCTACGATGACCTGCTGTCGAACTACAACCGCCTCATCCGCCCTGTTGGCAACAACAGCGATCGCCTCACTGTCAAAATGGGACTACGCCTTTCCCAGCTCATCGACGTCGTGAGTAGACCCCACTTAACCCATTATGCCGTCGCATGAATAGCGTTTATACTCTATATGTACAGAGTAGGCTGCATCCCCCTCGTCCCCGATCCGGGGATGCACGCCAAATATGTGGAGCAAGAGTACTTGGTTGTGAAATAGTCCAACGTGTTTCATCGATTGGCTCCAGTTACGAGAAATGATATCCTTTGCGTACGACTGTTTTATTAACAAAGTCAATGAAGCGCAGGTAATATTGATGGTAATGGATTTGAGCGTACAAATTAGGAACATTTTTATTTTCACTTTCTCCCTCTCCTTGTGTTTTTATATTTTTTTCCGCATCACTCGAAATTATATTGTAAAAATATCGCACGCACGGATTGTGTATTTTGAATCGCGTTCTTCACGCGTTATTATCAAAAATATATTTTTTAGTGCATTGTATCTAGAGAGAAGAGGATTTAGAACTTTCAATTTATAACGTCTAATTGCAAGATTATAAGTGATGTATAATCCCCATGTCAAGTTTTGATAAAATATGCATGTGTTGCATTAATTTTCCTAACTCCATTCAATTTATATAATCTGGATTATACCGCGCCACTCAATTTACTCAATATTGATGTATGTGGATGATGCAAATGCGAGACAATATAATGCGCGAAGCTTCTTTGCTCAATTGCTATATACGAAACATTTTGTTATAATTCGAATTAGAAATTTAAGCTATTTATAAAGCATTTAAATTTAAATAATTTAATTTAAATAATTTTTATCATTTTAACTACGCTCATAACGTATATCATAGAAAATAGAATATTTCACAACCATTTACTCTTTGTAATATTTAATATGTATTTTTTCTCTCATTATATATTCCGATTACTACGATAAAGATAAATCATTATGATACAGAACACAGCATATTTTGCAACTAATTGTATCAAATTATATGTGATACAACACGGTTAATAATAGACCACAAGTCAAGTTTTATCAAGATTTTATTTTAAATGTGAGATATATATGAACAATTGATTTTCTCGAAGTCGCAAACACACCATTCTTGCATCTTAATCAAATAATCATCACGTAGTTTTCGTTTACGATGTTTCGCGGTCATTCAAAAAGACATTCAAACGGTTGCAACGTATGGAATATGGATTATGTGCTAGATGTGTGACCGATAACGGGTGTCCACGTACTTGCGGCGATAAGTTGGATTCCGGGAGTTCCTCTGCCGGAAACGGAACTAATTTACAAGCGAAGGGATCCGTGGCACTCGAGCTATTAATTGCCATAATCTGATCGTCAGCAATCAATCGCATCTCGACGAGGAACGCTCGAAACTAAACGTACACGTAGGCGCGCGTGCTACACACACACACATATACGCGCGAGTGCCGATCAATGTGTTAGAATTACGTTGATTGTGTTCCCTCCCCCGCATTGTCTCTCACGGTTATTACATTCGAGTTACATGCCCGCGACTCGATCTGAATTTAGGCAGTAATTGCCTCGATCATGGATCTCCATCGACTAATACGAGCTTCTGTCTAAACCATAATTAATTCGTTTTCGGCTGGGCGCTTACTGTCGTGCATTATTGACGCAGAAATCATCGACTACGAATTCGATGCAAATAATGTTATCGAATCAAAACGTAATAAGCATTTGATTTCAAAAATAGAGATCTGCGTAGAGATCTATTATTGTTGCCGTTTAATAGACCGAATTGATTTCTTTTAAGCTTTTTCCATCATTTAACAGTCATGCTTAAATCGTATTCAAAAGGAATAAACCCGATTTTAATGTCTTATTTTATTACTATTTGAGATAACCGAAATATTTTTTTGACATGATTATTATATTAATTTCTAAAATAAAGATATTTGATATTTGTAAAAAGAACATTTTTGAAGAAAGATGTGACTGTTAAATAATTATTTCATTTATATTTTTATCATATTATACACTTACATTAGATGATCTATAATTTACGATGAAATATATTATTTAGAATTTTCAATTTAGAATTTCACATATTTGTAATTTATACAAATAATAAGTTTCTCTATTTTATCAACGAATTATAAATCGTCTAAAATGGATTTTAATATATATATATACTCTATGCTATTGTTTAATGAAGTAGAACTTTCAACATTTGAATGCTTAAATATGAATGCGTCAACAATTTTAAACGAAAATTTGTATAATTTTGCAGCTCTTGTTGCATGGATGCATTAATTGCTAAATACGAACGGGAAATCATCTAATCGGTTTATAATAGTCGCCCGTCTACAATATGTTTATATATGATTCAGTCGAAATGTGCGGTGCACGTAACTTTTCACTGATTGAAAATCCCGTAGCGGGACGTAAATACTACTTAATTGCTGCGATGGTACGTGCAACGAACTCGCGTTCGTTCTGCAGATATCGTCTATAGAATTTATGAAACAATTGTTGGCTTCGGATTACTAAGGAAGGTAGCGTGAGAAATAACGAACGCGTACTTTCGGTGTCGCGTTATCTAAAGCAATTGCAATATCGGAAGCGCGATCCTCGAGGCTCGATAAGCGACGATTAACATTGGATATCTCGCATGTTTTCGATCTCACGTGCAGCGATACTTGTCGTGCAAAACTGCCAACGCCCACTTTTCACAGCTAGCGGCACGATAAAAGCTGCAAAATTCGATCAATAGTCAGAGGCTAACTGGATTGTTTCTTCACACAAGTGGCCATGCTAGTTTATCGCGAGCGAGAGAAACGAACGAAGTTGTTGGAATGAAGAGAGGAAATTAGAGCTTTTATTTAATTATCACGGTGTCACACTTCGACACTCAAAAGGTATCGACTAAGTGCTTCGAATTTGCATGTTTAAACATACACTTGACATCTTGTACACTTGTCTTCTTATAATTACCGTTGCGATTATTAATTTTCTCATTTAATAGAAAATTATTAATTATTGGTATAAAATTTTAAACTATATTTGATAAAAAATAATCGTGATACAATCGATGACGAGGTGACGTGAAATGAATACAAGTAAATGAAATATATTTTTTATTGAATGTTTATAATGTATAGTTTGAGAAGATGATTTCGAATATAACAGAATGTAATTGTGACTATGTAATTGTGACTCTTTGGAACTAATTTTGAAAATCACTTACAATATTATTTAGTACCGCGCGATGATTTTGTTGGAGCTGACCACAAAAATGCAATAAGAATTGCACAATTTTTATGAGAACACGAATGATAACGCGCATCGCGTAAGAGGGATGCGTGGATTAAATCTGCACATTGTGACTATGTAATTGTGACTATGTAATTGTGACTCTTTGGAACTAATTTTGAAAATCACTTACAATATTATTTAGTACCGCGCGATGATTTTGTTGGAGCTGACCACAAAAATGCAATAAGAATTGCACAATTTTTATGAGAACACGAATGATAACGCGCATCGCGTAAGAGGGATGCGTGGATTAAATCTGCACGAACGACAATGCGGATACGTTAACAGATAATCGGAAGTATAGATCGCTTGGTTCTTGCAACGGAATGATATCCCAGCGGGCTCATAAGAGGACTGATTCCCCGCGCCGTAGCGTTGGACCATTATTTACACGGCCTCCTTTTCAAGAGAATCACCTTCTTGGAATCGCACTTGTTCTCCACGGAACATCCATCCCTCCTCTCTCTCTCTTTCCCGATCCGTTCTTCCGCATCGATTCTACGGGAATTTACGAGCAGCAACACAACAGCAGGCAGTGAGATTGACTTTTACTTCCGCAGGATGGATGCAGCTCGAAATCACGCGCGTGGTTTTCCTTCCCCTTTTCCACCCACTTTCTTTCTCTTTCCTTTATTATCGTGAAAGAATTTTTCCGTTGTTGGCTAAATGTGAATCGCGAAAACTCGAGAGCTTTTATTTGTCAAACGATAAATTGCACCTCGATCAACCCGCATTACGAGCTTTCACAAGTAACGGTTGTTATTAAATCAATACTTTGCACTAAGTATAATCAAAATGACGTTTCTTGTTCACGAGGTTGAATACGTCTTATATTTGTTTGTACAAACATTTTCTCTCTTATTTGTCTTCCTCTTAATTGTTTCTATACAACTTGTCTTCAATTTCTTCTTTTAGTTTTATTTTCTTCCTTTTTTACAATTCTTGTAAACTACAAGTCGCAATATAGATCATTTGTACTGTGTAATGTTATTTATCGAAATTATTTGACGAATAAATGCGCGTACGTTTATGTCGCAAAATGTTACTATATTCCTTGACGCGTGGCCCGTTATTAATTTCGCGATCAACCATAATCGTTTGGGTCGAATTGAAATGTGTCGCGTCAACGATTGCCGAATCTTTGCACCGAAATGGCAAAATTGTCGATCAGCTGTCGTCGGTTACGCGGTCGATTGCATCTGATCTATTTTGATCGACAGGCGGACATTTGAGCGCACACGTTTCGCGACAGATGCATAATCGAAGTGGATGATTGCATCCCAAGAGCTATCGTCACAATTTTTATTTGACAATTGCGGAGTTGTTTATTTGCTGTGCACCGTGAACAAGAAACGCCTTTGGCATTAGCTTTTCGTTTCTTCTAATTAAACCAGACTTGGACGATGTTACGAAACTGGAAACTGGAGCGCACGTCCGCACGTCGTTCGGAAATTCCGCGCGCGTTTTACTCTTTCGAGCGCCAAGTAGCGAGAGGATTTATGATGAGTGGCGATTATCGATTGCACCGCGATCATTATTCCCGTTAGAAGGCGCACTTATCTTCGCCGCGCCTGCGAGGAGCTTTACTACTTTTTACGCGAAAAATATCGTTGCCGTGCAGACATTACTTTGTACAATTTTACGCAAGAAATTTCGAATCACGATAGCGCCGATATTTTACGTTATCTTGAAATATAATGAATTGAGAATGCAAGCAATTCGATATAAATCTAAATAAATCGATTAAATGATATAATCAATCTTTTTACAAACATATTAATGTTTATAATTATTCAATGTTATTAATATACAGAAATATACAAGTTGAAGATATGTGCAGTTACATAATCCGTTATCGGCTGTAAACGTTAAATCATTCGACTTTTGTAGCATGTTTCATAACGAGAAATGTAAAAACGTTATATATTTTATCTTTTATTCAGTTATTAAAAAGTCAGACAGATAAAATGTATTAAAAATAATTGTGACGTTGTTTTCTTGCTCGCCTATATGCGGAATATGTGTTTACAGCGAAATATTACAAATAAATGAGCATTTTATATAAAGTCGTTCTTTAGTTACACGCGATTACGTAGAAATCAATCAAAATCTTTTTAATCGTTAGGATGATATGGTAAAATTATTATAAATGCTCAAAGATTCCGTATAATTTACGAGAATTTTATACTATTGTTAATATATTTATTTCTTATCAATGGAAATTTAATAAATAGTATAGTAATTTAAATTTATGGGATTTGATTCCGCAGATTAAATCCGACTAGCCGAGTTGGACTTTTAATCAAATGTTATTTGCGACCGCAACGTCATGTAATTGAGACATTTATACATGTCATGTACTTTATTCACACAGTAAGTTTTATACATCTATAATTTCTATATCGCAGGCATGTATACAATATTAATAGAAAAAAGTACAAAACCGCGTATATTTTTCAATTGACATACTTTTAATCATTAATTAATTATGGATCGTGAGCACGAGATATTATATTGACAATTCTAAATAAAATTCAATTTATATACTTGCGGATTCATTGTACATAACAATGAACAGTTTTTAAATATATCTGGAGAAAGAGAAGAAAAAAGAAGGAGATTAATAAGCGTAATAGTTATTTATCCGAATGCAATTTCATTCGAAAGCAAACGAGAATTTGTACGACGCATCGTGTCCGGAATTATTATCTCTAGCACGAGATACGGATATTATTTGAAGTATCTTTTATTTTTCGATTATATGAACGTTTTTCGCAGACTTTCAAATAGCCTTGCGTTGATTACTGTCTCAAACGAATTAACTGACGTAAAAGGCGGACGGTGCGGCGTCCGCTTCTTCTTTCACGTGCTCGCGTTCTGTTTCACGAGTGTCAATTAAGGTGACTCACTTTACGTAATCAGGGATTACAAATTCGCTTTCCTCGGGTTTCTCTTTTCTGTCGAGCGGCGAAATAAATCTCATCGCGTCTTGAGAGGAGAACGTCGGCGACGTGGTCCTTAAGGTTTGCGTTACAGGGGGATCACATTGCCTCGTCGTTATCAACCGCTACACGATAACGAAGACACGTTTTTGCTCGTTAAGATCATCGCGGAAGAGAGATTTTTTTTTATTAATGACTCGATATTTTACCCTCTCGCGGTGAGTTTTGTCTTCGTGGCAAATGCTCAAAAAAATCCCCGAATCTGCATATTATTGAAGTCCGTATAGATAACGCGCGATGCCTACCATCAATTATTGCGATTAAACTGAGCGATAATGTACTGTCATGGTGAGGATTTTTAATCCGATAATAAATGACGCTACATTTTATCTTAATAGCTTGAGGGAAGCGCACGTTCAAGTATATATTTTTCATTCTTTATCTTTCTACTCAGTAGAGAAAGGCTAAAGGATTATATGAAGAAATTCGTAAATGATGAACTTCAACGATGTTCATTCTTTTTCATACTTTAGAACATATCTAGCTTAGATACAGCAGATTTTCACAGTTGAGAATTATGATAAACTATCAACTTTCTTTAAGATTATAAAAACACTTATACAACTATATTAGTATAATATCCGAATATATATACTTTGAATTTTAAATATTTAAAACAATGTTGGATTTTATCTTCTGTGCGTCTTCATTTTAAGTTTACTAGATATACTTTATTTTTATCTTTTTTTTTGTGCTCTCAAAATTATTGAATAGCCATCCCCGGAGATTGTGGTCGTACTTCGAGCGAGATTGAACTAGTCCATTTACATGCCGAGATAAATCCGCTTTCCGGCGGACCAAATGTTCGAAGTCGATATATTTTCGATTACCGTGTCGTGCCATGCCTCTGCCCCGTGTCTGCAAAATTGATGATTCTTGCGGCAGGATCATTGATCCCGGAGAATAATCGTTTTCGCCCTTGTTTCCGGCCACCGCCAGTAGTAATTAAGTCTCTTATAGTTTTCGCAGGCCATCGGTTCAGTTTCCAATTGCTGTAACTACCACTGGCGAAACTTGGTACTGCGGTTGCCGTTGCTTTCAGCGCAAAAAAGAAAAGATCGTCTCTCACCGCAAGTGAGAGGCGAGCCCGCGTTTCCCGCAGTTACCCCGGGACAATGAAAATTGGTTAGCCCATTTTCTACGACATTCAGTGCGCCTTTCCTATACTGGTTCATTTAATTGCACGCGGATAACTGTGCCGGGGTTAATCGCTAAACCGCCATAGTTCGAGGTCATTAGAGACGAGAGCACGTTGAAAAATTAATTTCTTTTGTTTCTCGAGTCTAGTTGAAATTATTATTTAATGCGACGCGTGAATATATTTCCTTGTTTAATAGTGTACAGGATATTAAACCTGCGAAATTAACTCTTGCTATTGCAAACTGAGAAATCTGCAGGATATTATTTAAAAAAGTTGCTTATAATTATTTGTACTTATCAAAAGAATGAATTCATAAGATTTTTATATGTGCATTATTTTTTATTACGCATATATATATATAAAATAACAAAAATGTTCAAAAAATATGTTGCAACATAAATGAAAAATATTTCCTCGATATAAATAAATTTTTTGAAACATTTTAGTTTTGCATTATCGTGAAAATACATTTCAGTAAATACGAACAAACATCATTTAGGATTATTGTAATTGTTGATCAGTACAGTTTTCGGATGTTCGATTCAGCATACATTTGTGTATGAATGTTTGGCTCAGCAAGTAATGGTTTTCTCCTTCATTACCGAGTGCCTCCGGTAATTAAATTTCCCTTAATTTTCACAAGTCACTGATCTCCTCGTAATTCTAATAATTAAGCTCTCTGTTCCTACGATTTCCAGTCGAACGGACGTTCAATAATGTGTTTCAATGAACGGTATGACTAATCTGACAAGTGCTGTCATCGAATCCGTGAATTTCCGTATTATCTATTGTACTTTATCGGTACAGAAATTGCTGTATAAAAATCTTTAACAATGCATTAAAATACAGCATAAAATTGATGCGATAGATAATTTATTGACTAGTGACTTATATATTGCAATTTTGACAGACATCTATGTATATAAATATTTCATATATTTTGTTTTGTTACATATCTGAATTTTGTAATTTTTACGAATGATTAATTACACGCCACGCGCAATAGCAATACCGAAGCATATAATTTTCACGGTATATAATGTGTGTGTGTGTATGGTTACGAATAATAGCTATAATAAGCTTTTAAATGACATTCTGTATACGCGTGTATCAGAAATTGATGACGGTATGATTGATGATCTCATAATAGCACGAGGTTTAATACTACTGATAATTGAGTTCTCTGTAATGGCATATATTCCGTGTTAATAATACGAGCAGTTCGGCTTTAAACTTCTAGGGATCTCCGGTTTGTCCGTTGAACGCATTTAATCGAAATAACTAAAGCTCGATAACCCTCTAGAGCGGAATCTACGGAAGATGATTGAATTGGAAAGGAATCGTATATCGGATTCGTAACTGACGCGCAGATTTCAAGGAAAAAGATCACCTTTGTCAATATATATTTCTTGATCAATCCGAGCAGAAATTTTATCTGTTTACATACCGCATTCTCGAATCGAGATTAACTTGATATAACGATTAAATAACGTTGACGGATTATGGATAATAAGAAATGATGTGATGAAAAAGTAGGTTTATTACGTTACAAAAGTTAATAATATTGTTGCCTTCCTTCTTCTGCGGTACACCGATATCTAAAAGGCGAATATGTATTAAAAAGCTTCCTTGATAGATGAGTTTCTTATGCGTTCGGGGTGTCCTATTTTCTGGATTATGGGAATAATGAAATTAGGCGCCTTCCCTCTCAGGCTTTGCCGCGACGTCTTACGTCACCAGTTAACAGGAAATCCACTTTACTTCTTGTCACATCATATTGCATTAAGATTTGCACCTCGATATAGCTGTTACTCGCGAGAATAGGTAAATCGCGTTGCTGGCTAATAGAATCTCCAAGAAAACACGACCGATGTTCGAAATAGATCTAAAACATCTTTAGAGTACAAGGCCCTTTAATCAAGAATTGAGTCATATTTTTACAGTTTTTCCGGATCTTATAAATACGAAAGATTTTGTTATTGCGTTAAGTATTGTTGGCACTAATTAACTTCTAGGATATTAATGAATTTTAAAGAATTTCGATTTATTTATACTTCTGTAAAACATATAGCGTGATATAATGTCGATTTTCAGAGAGATTGAATAATATCTACTTTTATTAACAGTGTCAAATGATATTTACTTCTATTATTTACGCGATGCAATTTTCGCGAACAAAGCCGCTGGCGATTTATCGATGCGAGACGGCGACGTCGGTATGCGCGACATCAAACTGTTTATTATAGCGTCGCGGTAGTGCGACGTTTAGGGGGGTGGGATTCGCGTTTAAAGGATGCCAATTTATGCGCCGCGCTGACGCTAAGCAACGGCACGTAAAATCCGGGACGCTCGCGAATGCAAATGACCGTCCGGGGCTAATGATCGGGGTACGGGGCTAAAAGAGAGGAAGACAGAAAGAGAGGGAGAGAGAGAATGCTAAAATTGAAAAGCGCCTTGTCGGACGGTCACGTAACGCGAGATCGACCGCTCCTGTAATCCGGCCACTGCTCTGCGGAATGTGGATGGATGTTTAAAGCGCGCCGCACCAAGCGGCTCGCTCAAAATCATCCAATTTGGCCGCCGAACATCCGCCCGCGCGCGGCCTGTTAAAGCCGTAGGGAACTTAATTATCCCAGCTGTCCTGTAGCAAGGGGATAGGAGGAAGGAAAGGGGATTACTCTCGTTCCGTTGAATCTCGTCATCGTTCGTTCGCGTCCTGCCAGCAGCGCCGATTTGTTACGGACTTGATATAGCTGCTTAAAGTCGCTCTCTGGATCGCTGTCATCCTGTGATATATCGGAGAGTTGTCATTGATAATCACCGCGGTGCTTCGCGACTATAGATTGCCTGTAATTTAAACGCGGGTCTGAAGTGTGTCATGTTCAGGAGAATTGGAATTGGAAATTGATATTTCCCGAGTAATATATTTGCTTCGCGCCGCGCTTTGTGTCTAAGTCTATTGTCAGATTAAATTGATTTTGATAAGTTAAAATTAATAAGAAATGTTGATTTATCGCAGTTGTACTTATATATATATATATATCGATATCGATAAATTCGTAGCAAAGTCTTGTACGATCCTCTATTGAGATATTATCAATATAAATCTATTCAAATTCTTTATATATCAATTTTACATAGCGTTTACTTGCCTCCGAATTAATTTTATATCATTATAATAGTGGCTTTTTTGTAACAACCAAATTGTTTTTTTCTCAGAAAATTGTATATTCCTGGTATATTTTCTTAGTTCTTTATGTGTTTATGTTCAAGATATATTTCAATATGCGCTCGATATGTCATGCATATACATGTCTGTCGTATGTTGTCATCCCGCGGATATACGATATAATCCCGGCTAAGAAAAGCGGCGCGTGATTTGCATCAAGTATCACTAGGAAAATTTTTATTCGTCTCACGCACAACGGCAAAATGTGCGGATGCGTTAAATATAAATGAAGCCCGATATGAAGGTTGGTTAACCCGCGGCGGCGTAGAGGCTTTCAATGTTTGTGCGACCTCGACAACCCCGAAGCCCGTCCCTTCAGCACCCTGTAATAATCTCCACGGATTTACGAGTCGTTCCATTCGAGAATCACGTCAGCTTATATGTGGAATTATGTCGCGCCGCAGGATTATGGTTTTATAGATGCGTGGAAAACGCAAAGCCGTACTACGCGACTTTTGCGTTTCTCGTGCGCTGCACGCTTTGTCGAGAAAAATCACATGGAAAACACGCACTCACGATTATCGATACGTGACGGATTATCGTGACACATCGATGTTTGCGATCTCGTTTGCATATTTAAGATTATCAAGAACGCAAAGTTCATAATTTCCGAATATATATACAATTAGTCAGTATTGAGGGGGATGCATGATTTTTTTCTCACGTCTTCCCGATAAGAGCTACGGTATTAAAATTACACACGCACAATTGCCCTTTTTCATACTAGCTACTGCAAAGATGATAGCTATAACGCGAATGGAAAAGTTGAAGAGGATGAAGCGGCTTTTTTCTCGAAGGGAAAAGTAATAAGATCACGTTACGATGCATTAGCTCCGAGCGGATTAATACGCAATTTTCCTCGGTGCAGCTCCATCAGATATAACTTTTCGTGTCTGAGGGCGCTTCGTGGACCTTTTCCAATTTCCTGTTGTAGTTCGCCATAGGCGAATATAATCCGGGTAAGAGATATAGTATCTACAGTAGCTACATAGGATATTTTGCATAAACACGTCGGTTGCATAATTTGAAATGATATTGTATGGAAGATATTAAAGTAAAACGAGATTCATTTACGAAAGAAACTTGGTTTGCTTTGTTCTCCTTGAATTCAGGACGTACCTTTCGCAACGTTTTCCGTTCTCTCTCTCTTTCTCTCTAATATTTTAAGATCTGCGGTTTATTTCCCCATATAAAGCATCTTATACATTCCCGTATAAAAGGAAAGTGTAGTTTTGTTGTGACGCACAGCTGCGTCCAAAAAGGAAAAACCACACACATTAAAGATAAAACCAGCGTCATATCTCAACAACAATTTTTTTTCAACGGGAGATATACTGTTCCTTAAATTATTAAAATTTACAAAGACAATAAATTATAAATTAAAAATTTATAGGAAAGAAAATATCATCGCGTTGTAAAATTGCTACGAATGTGTTGAGCAAGAAAAATCAATTTTTCTCGGATAGGCAACGCGATTGTACATGTTACTTTTGCGTTACCCAAGTAGAAAAGAGTCACTGCTATATGTTTTTGATAGCCCATTTCTAACCAACTCGCCTCAACTCATCACGGAATCCTCGCACCTTCCTCGCCTACCGTAATCGTATTCTTTTCTACGTATTAAACCAGCACAGCCATCTCCTCTTCCTCCTTTTTTTCTCCTCTCTCCGCGACTCCGTTGCCGTCTCAGCGCGCCTGTCGCCCATTTTTCCCCCAACTTTTTTCTAACTTCTTTTCCATCTCATAATTCCCATTCTCGTATGGCCGAACAAAGGGGGATGTCCGTTCCCTCGCTCCTTGCGGACGACGAGACAACGCCGTCTGCCCATTGTCGACTTTCTTTTCGCATCGGCTAACTTCCGTTTTCTCCGTGCAATTTTCACCGTTATTCCGTCTTCGCCCGAGTCGCGACGTCTGAGAAAATCCGCCGGAGTCCGCGAATACGAAGGGTCCAGGAGAGAAATTAAAAAGACATTGTGCTCTCGCCGGCGGCTGCGGGATCGAAAATCCTTATCCGCGGGATAAGACGCGCACGAATGATCACCATCTCTCTTTCCTTCCACGTTATATCATTTATACACGCCCTCTGTTCTCGGCGTGCTCGTAGGGAACGTGTCGCGATGTAAAAGCACGGATCCATTATAAAATCGTCTATACAAGCTGTTTTTCTTTCCTTCACCGTATTATATATGTATCTCAGAAGCGGAAAAAGGTGAAGCTCGAAAACTACTTTTCTCAAAAGCAGCTTGCAGAAATGCAGAATGATGGATGACTACACGATAAATTTTACTTTTAAAATTGGTCAGATAGAGCGGAAAGAGATGAGCTCAATTAGATTGAAACACGTACGTAGAGAAATAACGTAGATTCACATGTTTATTTAAATGAATCTTTTTTTAACGATCTTTTTTATAAAATGCGAATTATTTTTATAGATATTTATAACGATTTTCTATTATTACGTGTACTTTAGTTCAATATTAGGCGTCAAGAACAGCGTTAGTATTATTCGATTCTTTTTAACGAAGCTCACGCTCTCACGAAGCTTTCACGTGATTATTAAATTATTCACAAAATGTTGGTAAATATATGTATATTACGAAGTTTATATGGAAACCTTTTAGTTAAACCGTTATATGCGTGGTTTAATAGAGTCGCCGAATTCTTTCAAATACACGGTGTGTTAATATGTTCCCTGATGGTAATGCACGACGTATAATTTTGCCGAAAATCATGCCACACAACGCAATCAGCGTGTCGCGATTATAAACGTCATATTTGCGCGGATGCAAAAATTCCGTTTCAGTCCTTGACATTTGCATAACCGAGTTTCCTGAATTGCTACACGTGTCCGAACTATAGAGCGGAAGTGAGATCGTTGAGCTGTCTGCGCCAGTAACGAGTACACGAACATATTTTCATGCCTCGATCATATAATTAAGTGCAGTGAATCGAGATTTTTCGAGAAATGCATCATGCTATCACTATTACCTCCTGTTACATTATACAAACATAAAATATACTGTAAATTAATTAAAAGTGTCATATCGTTCTATAAACTCAAATATCTATCTTTAATAAAAATTGATTTCTAGAGGTAGCTAATATATAATCATTATCACGACAAAATGGGTATTTTTTCTATTTGTATGAAACGGCGTTTATTAATAAATTTATAATTAATTGATAACAGAGAGTATTTAACAGTGAAAAAAAGTAAATTATAATGGACAGTTTAATTTATGATAATCCGACAATCTTTTTATTTTAATTATTTTGTTTTTGTCACATTACGCCATTATCATCTTTTCAAAGCTAGACAAGATGGATAAACATGAGAACCGATATGCTATCACATTTCTGAGAAACGTTTTCTGCGCATGCTGCACGTCGACTCGCCACGAGAGGTCGAATTCCGACTATTTAATTA
The DNA here is from genome assembly GCF_003651465.1 of Formica exsecta. Classification (NCBI taxonomy): domain Eukaryota; kingdom Metazoa; phylum Arthropoda; class Insecta; order Hymenoptera; family Formicidae; genus Formica; species Formica exsecta. The sequence continues at coordinate 283,806 of NW_021849477.1, forward strand.
AATCGGAATAGATTGAGTTAAGTTAAATTAGAATTCGCCTTCATCAATTTTCAGTCGCCGAACTTTGCGGTTGGTTTCCAGGGATGGGTGACCGGCGGCAGTTTTCCGAGAGACAGTAAACGCACGGAGGGTGGTCGTCGCGTGGTTCGGCGGGTAACACGACATCCGAGAAGAGGGTGGGAAGAGCAAACGCGCAGACAAAGTCTTGCACCGCGTCGCGAGAAGGGATTGGTTAATTTGCTAATGAATTTTAGAAAGGGCTATATACGCGCACGTCTCTTTCTCTCTCCCCCTCTCTCTCTCTCTCTCTCTCTCTCTCTTTCTCTCTTTCATCATAATAATTCGATTTAGTCATGCTCGACTGTGCGGAGATCGTTTTGTTTACTCACGGATATTAACCACGCGCCGGAAGGGACAGGGGGTAAAACGAAAAAATTGAACATCCGAGGAAGATTGTGCACGGTGATGACAGACTGTTTGTCCACTCCACTTTATTATTATTTATTTGTATTTAACGAATATTTTTTTATTTATTTATTATATTTGAAGATTAAAATGTGTTACTATCGGCATAGAAATTTTTAAGCGCAATCTAACTAGTATAAATATCATTCTATATATTATACATATGTGTATAGTTGGCAATAAAGATTTATACAGCTCTATAAATAATGATAGGATGTGATTATATATGCTATTGAGATTAACAAACATTATTTTGTGAGATTAGATCTTCGTCGAAAGTAATTTTAAAAATTACATAAACAATAAAAATTTAATGTTTACTTAAACGTTTATCGATATAATTTCTTTACCGCATATTAATTTATTCTGATATAAAATATAAAAACTCTGCTCACGTAGCGCACCTTCAGTTTTCAAGACGTAAAAAAGTTTTATATTGTATGTTCAATATTTTTTTGCTCGACTTAAAGCATTTTCGAAACTTCTTTTACGAGAAACTTTAAAACTACTAATTTACTTTCAAAATCGCGAAAAAATGCAAATTTTTTCAAAAGACCAGAGAATATAGGTCGCTTTGTCTCTGGCCGAGTTTTTGTGCCGAATTTTGCTGCAAAAAACACCCTGGCAAAAAATACCATCTCTATCGATCATTCACTTTTTCGACGTTATCGGCATAGCTGTCACGTTACCAGGATACGTGATACGCGCATAAACATATTCTCATCATGATTACATCTGGCGTATGCATCGAATTGCAATCATTTGGACATTTATATGTATAATTTAATGTGGCATGATATACATGGTAAATCTTCGACAAATGATCATGATTGCATCACTAATAAAACTAGCAAATATTTTATTATACGCATAATAAAAAAATGACAAGTCTTGTCACTCGATAGCGTTTAAAATTTTAGTTAAATAAATCTTGGATTTATAATTATTTTTTATAATACATTGGCCGAAATCTTGATGAAACAATTTTGTATTAAGAATTCAAATAAAATGCAATGTTAATTGTTTCTTTTCTAGTGGGAAAAATGATTGGCAATTTCAAAAAGGAAATTTAAGATTTAACATTAATGTAGTACGAATAAAAAGCGTATAAAAATAAATGCATTTATATACCGATTTTTCGATTTTATATAATAATCGGGAAATAAAAGACCGATTTGTATAAACATCGGTACGACGGTAATAACGGCATATGTACGTTATTTCTTCGATAATATCAGTATTATACTATGGTATATTACTGTTATATTATATTACTGAACATCAATATTTTCAAATCAATCGGCAAAAAATATGTATTATAAATATGAAATTTTTATATAACAATGAAAATACATCATGGTTTCCAATATGCTTTCTCGCATATCTACAACATGAGAAATTGAATTCATCGAATTTATATTTATCAACAATATGATTGTATAATTAATTAAAAGTGAATTTATATACATTATTTCTTTCTTGTGATCGCAGTTGTTGTATAGTTCTGAGAATATTCATGCATTTGCTAAAGAGTTCTCATCATTAATAGTATTAAAAAATTACTTAAATATATGTATCTCTCTTTTCGTTTTCTTTTTTTTTAATTATATGCAATTAATATTAAAACGTACTGTTATTTTGTCTCTTTTTATGAATATAATAATACTTTACAGAATATAAAATTTTATTAAAATTTTATTTTCTTCAGTTAAAGACAAGTCGACTTGAAAATAAAGAGAAGGAAACTCTTTTGTTTTTTTGGACATTTCTTACGCAGTCGCAGATAGATTTTGTACACATACATTATACAAAAAGTTCAAGAAAAGAAAATTATTTTTTACATGCGGTGAAAGTGTAGATATCGATGCTCGAGCGTCGTCGCACACGGGGTCGTCGAACTCCATTCGTTGCAACGATTTTTCTCATCCAGCCGCGACGCGGCTATTGCAGCTCCGCGTCGCCTTTACGAGCGCTCGCGACGCGACAATAATAACGGACATGGAGTGTTGTGTCAGCTGCATTATATACACGGGGGGTTGGCTCGTTCCGCGAAGCAACAATCGCGACAGCTGAATACTTCTGATTAGCGGTTAGGTGCCCACCGCTCGTTGATCATGTCGACGTCGACACGCGTTACTCTGCTTCTCATTCCGCATCAGTCCGCGACGCAAGATAATGATATTACGCACGCGTAACGCATGAGGGTGAGACATTCTGCTTGAATGTTCCGTAAATTTGTACGAAGAGTTTCGTTTTTGTGTTTCATGCGAAGGAAGATATTCATATGTATCTATTGCTGACAATAGATACACAAATAAAAGAAATAATTTAGTAAAATAATTTTGTGGCTTTGTAATAGAAAATGTGAAATAATCGAATTAATTGAATTATTTAATTATGTTCATCATTTATTTCTTTCGGCGTAGAAACATAATGACATAGAAGTTTACCGTATATATGCACGATAATTCATTTTTACAGTTTTTATCAAAACTAAGTTTGTGGATTCACTCAGCAGATCCTATTACATTTTCTGATGAAGAAGAAGAGTACATTTAGGTATCAGTACGTACGGAAGAGCAGGCAGGAAGTTTTGATTCCATTATGCTTTTGCGAAGGTACTCTTTCCATCGCATGACTTGTCATATTATATTACATTCTTAATAAAATGAGAGAATTTCTTGGCGACATAACATTAAACCTTGCTTTTATTACATTTGAACAAAGCATGCCGTTCAATGTCATTTAAATTGCTCGATAAAATACGTATACTACTCCGATATAATAGTAAATTAAACTGTAGAAAAAAGATCAATAGTATAAATGATTTTGAGTCAAAAAAGTTTTTACTAACGAGAAAAATTAACTTTATCTAAAAAAAAAATTATGTCTTTAAAAAGATTCAAGTTTGTTTAATAGATTGCGAAGATAGGATTTATAATAATTTTTTTAATTATAGATTTTCTGTACGTGCAACATAATAAATCTTATTCGTGAAAACATTTTTCTCCAGCTAGATTTCGAACGGCTACACAAATGACAGAATCCAAACCGCCAATCGCGAGGCTATGGTGTTCGTCACTAAGCTCATTATTGCTTTTATCAGGTCGCTTGGCGAATTAATAATTGATAAACGGGATACTACACTTCGGTTAGTGACGGCGCTTGATCGCCACATTGCGAACGTGATCATTATCGCTTTATTTTGTCACCTTTCCCGTTAATTTTCTTTGTGTCTTTATTGACAACGGTTAAGAACACGCGGTCTTTTGTGCGTCAACGTAGCGTACGGAAATCATGGTAGGGTCAGAGCTTTATTCCGCTCGATTTGGCGCGATAAATGATCGCGCTCTGAAATATTAAGGGTCGGCAGCAATTAAAAACCGACGTTATTTGATCTAATGATCACTGCTTTCTTTCTTTCAAAGAGCACTTAAAATAGACTGAAATATTCTTGAGATATCCGCTAAAATGCTATAGTTTAACAAATTCATGTGTAATTCAGACGTTTGTTAGTTCGTAAAGAGATATACGAGTTCTCGCAATTCATTTCAGCAGCGACAAATGAAAACGTTATTGTAATTGAATTAAAGAAATATGATATTCTCGGAATTGTGGTTTTTATTGCTTGACGACATCAGCTTTGATTGAATTGTGAGCGGATAAAATTTCATCTCCGCGAGATTAACACCCCAATCGAAGAGAAAAGATGTAATTCGAAAAGTAGCGGCGCGTACACAATTTCAATGTGCTAGAGAATATTCGGCGATTCGTGCTTTAAAATAGATAAATGGATTTCGATCGGCCAATACATTGCTCGTAAGAAGATTAAAAAAGTCTGCGAATCGGATGCATCGTTGTGTGGTTGTGTCGATCGCTTGTGTTATTTTTTTTTAGAATATTCTCACTTTGTATAGATTTAACTATTACAAACTGAACCATTTCGCGACTGTAAAGATTTTTATTTTGCCCGAATACACTTGTTAAAAAGCACGAAACGTGAAACGCTTTAACAAACTTGAATTGCGAGTTGAATACTTAAGAACCGTAAAATTCTGTTCTGTATAAAATTTATTCAGCCGTTTTTAATTTCTATGTAGACGCGAAAGTTCAACAAGAAGGGAAAAAATGCAACCTTGAAGCGTATGAACTAAACTATGTATAATCTCGATTTTATCTCAATTTCGTTGTATAATAAGATATGATATTTACAATTATAACATTTATACTTTTCTTTTAAAAGAAAATTATAAAAAATGATCATATGTCAATTATTACAAAAAATTGGCATATATTTTATAATAACATCTTATATATAATATATATCTTCTTTTTTTTATAATATATACATTTCATATGTACTATATATCTTCTTTATATTTTATAATTAAATTTAGATGAATTTAAAATTAGACAAATTACATGAAAAGCTGACATCATTTTTACTTATTAAGATGTTTTTCTAGAATAATTCGTATTGTGATATTTACGATCTACGTGTTTTAATTAATATTCCTCTCTCTGTCTCTCTCTCTGTCTGTCTGTCTGTCTGTCTCTCTCTCTCTCTCTCTCTCTCTTTATATATCGATCGATCGATCAAATTGTGTGATCTAAACATAAATTTATTTTTGCGTCTCTTTTCAATTTTTATCGGCTCCTCCAAAACAGATAATATTTCTTCAATCGAAGTTTCAATATTGTTGCATATGGAGAATAGGAGAGAACAATCTTCATGGGACAAAGAATACGTCAGCCAGAACAGACATTGTTGTTAACGAAGCAATAATTCATATTGGAATTGATTGTCGAAACCGATCCCCCGTTCATTCATGGAGCGGTCTGTTCTCGGTTGTTTTTGGTTAAACGCGCGATACCGCGAAACCGATCCGGCGATTTATTTGAAGTGCTCGCGGACAGATGGAAACGATATCGGGAATTTCGAATGAAAGTAGGTTCTGATCGGATTGCCGATTGAATAGCGGCCACCGACGGAAGTGGTTTTCCGATATTTAAATATCAGCCAGTCAGAATTTGTACGAACTTGTCAGAAGGGGTGAGAGGGGCTAGGATGAGGGGGCAACGCGAGCTTCAACAATGTGTGCGCTCGTGCCATTGTCCCCTATAAAAAGGAATAGAACTCATATGGGGTGAACATTTCAGATTCCGGAATTGTCTACATCGTTTCACCCATTTTCGTTTCTTTGCGCGTATATGACAGCAGTTTGCCTATATTCTAGCGACGTTTAACTGTTTACGAACTTAAACTTATTTTCTAGTGGTATTTTATCTTTTAATTCAATCACACACAATTGTTATTTTACTAACACTTTGAAATGAATATGAGAAATTTCTAAACGCAAAATCTTGCATGTTAATCGTAGAATTAATACTTTTTTTTAATATTTATTTTCCCGGCACTTTGCTTTTTTATGCTATCTTATTAATATATGCGATTAACGTATAAATCGATTTTTTTAATTAAATGACAGAAAGTGCTTTTTTTTGATATATTGTCATATATATTAATACATACGAATCATACAAAATTATCATATAAAAGACAATGAAAATTGTGTGAGTGCGTTAACTTTGTACGACGTTTGCATATATGTATATATCTTGTCATTTTATTGATTTTTACTCAGCTGAGTTTGTCTTCCGACTCTTTATGCACGTACGTCTACTCGTATATGCATTATATGCAATGAAAAATGGTTTATAATATGCGCCATCGCGCATGGTGGGAATAAATAATTAATTCCAAGAAATAAATAATAAAGTACCCATATCCCTTTGCTTCGTCAACGCCATTCTTGCCTCTTTTGCTTCTTTCGTTGCCGCTTTTTTATGGCGTTCATACAGTAATTTCTCATGAAAACACAATTCGATTGAATTAATGGCTAATTAATTCGAGAGGAATTGCCCTCGAAAATATGCAATTGAATATTCAATATTGCTCGCGCAATACATTTTTGAACATAAATCTTGCCAAATTTGTGTATCATCAACAAACCGGTCGATACATCACGATTTTCTATTCCTGGAATTACTCGATTCAGCGATTTTCGCATTATTTCGTACTCTCAATCTGAAAATGATAGATAAATTACATTTGAATCGATGAGAAATATTCAACACGCGATGCGATATGTACATTCCAATACGAGTGTAGTTAAAGACATAATTATTGCTCATAAATATCACGAAATAATTTATAGTTCTCATTCCTACTCTTATCGCTTCGATTCCTACTTCAAATAAATAAATTGCGTAAAACATCTGTTTTGCAAATAAATAGCAGTCGATACGAGTCGTTAATCGTGGGAGTTAATTAATCCAGCGGGCTGATAATCGCTAATTGTTTATAGAGAATGGTCACGTCTTCTTTCAATATATCACGTTTGCACAACAACCATAAAAAATAAATATTGAGCATTGTGTGATAGCCAATTTGTCGCCAACGCGAAAAATTTTTTACACATTATAAAATAAATTTAATAATTGATTACATTACTCAAAAAAATATTAAATTTGATGTTTATTTTATATAATTATAATAAAAAGTAAAATTAGATTTCTGTAATAAAATAAATAGATTCTGTAATAAAATTAGATTTCTGTTATGCATATAATTATTATGACATAATAAATTTCTGAATTATAATTAATTAATTAATTTTAAATTGTAATAATTAATTAATTTTAATTTGTATAGTATTCTTATCAATTAATTTGTCAATATTAGCTGATGGAGATAGGGTATGTACACATAAAAGAAACATTAAAAATGTTTGCCGTGTAAGACTGCAAGTATGATGCAGCAAAAGGCTTCTACGATCGTCGAGACCTTATTGGAACTTCATCTTCGTACTTAAGAGGCAGGCAACTCAGGATTTATGAGTTTGTAGAACACTTAGGAAACTTAGTCTTGCTAAATGGATTACGGATCCGAGCGCGGAGAGAGATAGAGAGAGAGAGAGAGAGAGAGAGAGAGAGAGGACGATAGAGAGAACATATAAAGTAGGCTTATCTATAATCTGACACACTTATATATCTTCTTAGTGTCGATAGGCACGAATGAATTTATCGTCATTCTTAGTTATCTAATTATATTAGGTATTATTTCAACGAAATTTTATTATCTATAGCTTTGATAAGGTTACAACCACGTGATGGTCCAGAATTGCCTTAATATTCATATCCTTTAAAAACTGAGAAATGTAACATGATATGTCAGTATAAAATATACTCGAATATCGCTAATACATGCAGTATATCTTGTGCAAATGATTAAAAAAGAAGAGAAAAATACAATCATTAAAACCAACAATTTCAATTTCATCTCGATCATGATATATCTCCTCTATTTTATTTAAATTATTTTAAAACATATAATCCTCATTCTTTTGTCATTTCTTTGGATTCACCATTCGCGAACATAAGTTCTACCCACGTGAGAGGCGTGCATCGAGTAACTGAGGATATCGTACGCTCTTATTTACAGAGGAACAAATATAGCGACGCGTATATCTGCGAGTTCCGAGAACTTAGAAACTCCGTCTTAATGCTAAACGGCTTATACAACTTGTGCCGGAGATAGAGAGCATAAAGATAACTACGCCCTCGAAGGAAACCATCCGTTTTGCCAATGGCATATATTGTTGGAAATGCAATTTTCGAAAGTGCGTGGCAGCGCGCATGCGAGTTACATCGCCAACTTTCGAATAATCGTTATTTTGTAAAGGAGTAAGTTTTACGCGCGCGTTTTCTATTCCATGCGTATCAAGCAAGTTTAACATGCCGTTCGCACACGGATACGCAAAGTGTAATATATTTTTATTATCCAATTGAAAAAGAAATGTTAGAACATTTTACAACGTTTGATACATCGCGTTTTATATCGCAATACACGAAATGAGAAGCGAGAAATGAATCCGTCATAAATCACTTCAATACATTACCGAAATTATACGTTGAAAGTTTGAAAACATTTCTCCCTTCGTTTTACTCATCGATTGCTCTAACTAAGAGATTAAGAGAGCGGAGTTTTAAGAACGTTGAAACTTCGTTGTAATGTTAAATGGCTTACCGGAGCCAGCCGAAAGGAAAGAGCGCCGGAGTTAAGCGTGCTATTGCCAACTATCTGCTTAGCATGAGGGATCCTTTTTAGTAGAGTAAAAACACATCCACACCGTGAAGAACGAGAGCGGCAAAAAAGCAAACACTACTTAACTTAAGCTCCGATGTTTAACTCTTTTAAAGCAACGAAGTTTGCAAAAGGATTCGCGCTACAATAAGCGAAAGAAACGGAATAAATAATAAAGAGAATAACGGAGTTGAGAATTAAGTAATCAGAGAGACCGGGATAATTTTTGTTTTAAATAATGTATCCCAAGATTTTTACTTTGAAAGTATTTTTTAGCGCTTTTCAAATTTGCAAATCGATATGATTATTTGTATTTTTTTTTTCCACCATGAGGCGATCAACAAATGTGCGATTAATTCTAGCAGTTATTTTATTCATTAATTAATAACAGATTAGTGATTTCTCTTTTTGAGAATTATATTTAGCCTTTTTCTTTTTTTCTTTTTAACATTACAATTATCTAATTATATATCTGAATTATTTAGAAAGAAATGAAATGTTATATAAAAGTATATAAAATGTTTCGGCATCAAAAAGAATGGAGATAACAATAATTAAAGTTTTAATCACATCAATACATTATGGACGATGCAATGTTTAAAATCAAATTAATTAATTAGCTGGTTTATTTCTCGAAAACTCTTGTGTACGTTTGTATAAAATTTTTCAAATTTTTGGCGAGGGGATAAAATCCGAAAACAAAATGTTATGTGGTGAATGTGTCGATTTTGAATATCTTTCGCCTTACACAAGTGCGTTGTGAAGATAAAAATAGAATAAGTGATATGGACGGTACACGAACATACACGTGGACTGCGATGGCTGACAATGCAAAGTAGCACAGCCGACGCAAACTGCTACGATTTTATAGGAAGCAGGAGTGAAAGAGAGAGACGGTCCCGTCGGTGACAACTCGCAAATTGCTTTCCTTCGAGCGAAACGATACGCGCACAGATCGTTCTTTTTCATCTTTGACCGACACCACTTTGACGCTGTTGAATTTTCAACCCCGACGACGGGAGAGGGTTTCCTGCTTTTCGTCGCTTTCCTCTAAAGGCCCCGGGATATATCGTTCTCCTCGTCTTGTCGTATCTCGGCCAAGTTTGTCCGCAAGTCAAACTGTCAGGATCGATTGAAAGTTCGCCGCGAGCGTTGCCAGACAATTCTCAAGGATGGGAATTGACGGTGGCGTGTCGTCGTGATCCCGAATATGGCAGAAGGTCCCCTACGTCGGTAAAGAGAGTCCCGAAGTCTTGCCCAAGCGTGATTGTCCTGGAAAATATAAGACGAAGGAGAAGAGCCAGACCGTCGTCGGAGTATCGGTTTATTGAATTTTTCTCGTTTGGCAAAGATGTGGATCATAGATCATAATTCTTTTCGTAATACTCTTTCGCCAGTTTAAGTGATAAGAACCACCACGCAGGCTGTTCGTGAAAAATGTTTCGTTAAGTTTCTACAAAGTATCTGTGTTCCAGATTCAAACCCGCGAGCGTTAAAATGTTACACAAGAAAAGTTTGCCATAATTGTTTTTTTTTTTTTTTTTACTTTGACCCATGACTGAGTACTGCATACTGGTACACATGTATTTAAATTTACACACGTATATTCTCTTGTCGCGGAAAATTAAATGAAAATTTTATGGAATGCGAAGCGAGATTTTGTTCGATGAGAATCGGGGTTAATAATTATAATGGAACCGATAATGAAACCACTGCGATCGAAGCGTGTAATTAACGACTTTGCAGGAAAGTCACAAAAAACTTGTCTGGGTACATAGAACGAACATTCTCCGGAGTAGAATAAGAAATTAGTCAGTATCGCGTAATCTATTGTTAATTTTTTGCAGTTTTGAGAATTCCACGTTAAAAATGACAATATTTGAGGAAAATTTTTCGCAAGTTTTCTTAATTTGTTCTTATCGTTACGTTGTTAATAACAACGTACATGCTAATAAATACATGATATGAATATAATAAATTATGTATTTTAATTGGATTTTCATTAAAAACATTTCTAGAGTTAAAATTTTTATATAATTTAGAGAAAAGAATTATTAGAGAAATTATAATAATGCATAAAAATGAGGAAGTAAAGGCACTTTTACTCTTTATTTACAATAAATTTTTTTCAAATTTATTGCGTACATTTTTTACTTATTATACATCTGATTGTGTTACTACAATATAATGATAATCTGACAGTATTAAATTTTAAAAATCGAAGTTGGCATTCATATGCTAAAAATTAGCTTACTGATGGAATGATACGAGATGCTCGACTTTAAAAAGTTGCAGATTAGAATATGTCTGTGATAGCATACCATAGGTGAAGTATCAGAGTACGATAGAGTTTGGAAATGAAGAATAAAAGGGGGAAGAGAAAATAGCTGTGCAGGCTGCGCGCGTGAGAATAGCGAGGACATCAAAGGACTTAGCCGATAGGGTCGCCGAACGCAATTAAAACTTTTCTACTTCCACCAGTTAATTTGTCTTTGTTACTGGCGTGATGGTGTCGCACTTCCTTTTGTTATGAAATGCCGTTTATTTGATCTGCTTTTTCTGCCTGCTGTAAACTCAGCAGCCCTTCCTACACTTTGACAACTGAATATTCCACCAAAGGCGAAATTGAACATGAAAAGACCGAAGCTCTTATCGATTCCTTGTTTATACAAAACTGTATGAAACAACGAAATATTGTCACTTGATACATAAAGCATCGTTCTATTATAAGTTTCATTTAGTTATTTTTATTCTTTTTTAGATTGCAATAATGCGTTCGTTAAAATCGTTATTTTTAACTCAAGTAATTGTGAGTACAATGCGTATAATTACATTTCTCTTTCTCTTTCTTCCTCTCTCTCTCTCGCTTACTCGCTCGCTCGAAAAAATATATATTTCACAACATCACATAATAAAAGTTTTACGCGCGTGAAATTATATATTTTACAATATCACGTGAAATATTACGTGAAAGAATATATTTATTACAATATTATATAATAAAAGTATTACATGGAATTTTCGAGTAAATTTATATAGAAAACATTCCGTAAATATATTATAAATAACATTTAAATTATAAATTATGTATTTGTTGTAAATTGTAGACTATATATACGTGTTTATTTATTAGTAAAAAAAAATAATTGGAATTATGGATGATTTTATGGATTTAATTAAATTCTCAACAAGTTTTCTTTGAAATTATATTTATTATTAATTATATTTATTTCGAGTTATTTATTATATATCGAATTTATTATATTTTGTGATGTTTTGGATACAAGTTTGAAGCAGGAAATGTTCAGATAAACAGATATTAAATTGTAAAGTTTTAAAACATTTAAAATGAAATATAATAAGAGGTAATGCGGGGAGATTATAAAAATATATATTAATATACATTTATAGTAATCGCATGTTCTATATGAGTATGACCGAAATTAATCTCAAAATCTAATTTTATATTACGTTCGCATCGGTCAGCAAAGTTCAAGTTCGAAGAATCTCTTTCCTCCTCACATTTCGTAGAGCCTTTTTTTATTCATGGCGCAGCTGCCAATTGCTTTCGGTGACGGCTGGTCTTTCGAGAAGTCCTGAATATTCGCGAAGGGTGTTTTGATGTAGAAGCGATAAAGGCAGAATCAGCGAAGAGCAGAAAGTTCGGACGCGCCAGATGGCTGTCTTTTCTTCAGTCCACTCTCTTTATGGGTCCGCAAGCAGGGTTCTTGTCAACGACACGTTCAAAAATCGCTTAGCCGCACTAGATAAGCGGTCGATAAAGGATGAACCGGGCTGACATACGACGTAACATCCGTTCTTATTCACCGCTATCCGATTTTTTTTTCTACGCCACAGCTTGATGAAAGGCCGTTTGCGGTCTGCGGTCTTTGGACAGCTTTTTACGTCCTCAGATAACCAGAATCTCGGATCGGTCACAATTTCCGGAAGGTTGGGGTTATGAGTCCGAAACGACCAAAGGATAATAGAATATTTTTTGTTATTTTTCATCCATCGTTTACTCACGCGGAAACTTATTTAACGTATTAAAAATGGTAAAAGATAAACGATTGATTTAAATGATTAATTCCGCGTAAAGATTAAGGAAGAAATAATCTCACAGCGGAATGTGTCGCTCGGTGATGATGATAACGCAAATCGTACGAAATTGGAAATGATACAATTGAACTTAAAACTCCACGTTCGAGCATGAGAGAATTATAAATGCTATATATCTCTTGCACCGAGACATATACGAAGAATCCTAATAACGCGTGCACAAATCGATACCGGAAATAGAAATGCGCCTGTGTTTCCCGGTAACGACAGCGACATTCTTTCGTTTCCTTCTCTTTCTTTACGATTCGTATCACGATTTCGTTTTCAAACGCCGACGTTCTCTCTCTCTCTCTCTCTCTCTCTGTACGTTAAAAGGAATTCTTATGGCTCCTCCACGATGGAAAAGAACGCGAACAGCAGACTTTTCCTCTTACGTTCCGACAAGCCGTGCTCGATTTGTCAAAGGATGGCCGTCGTTCCTGACGTAAATAAATCCGCGCACACCTTCTACGCTTTTACAATCTTATCGTGTTCGCGAAACTCATTACGCGGACGGTTTAAACGAGCTGGGTATTCGCGTTGGCTACAGCCTCGCCGTATTTCCAGATCTCATTTACAGCTAGTCTCGTTCTATCTTTATTCAAGAGAGATCACAGTCGAAAGTTGAAAGAAAGCTTCGTGCTGTTAAATGTAGGATTTAACGCCGTCGTTTAATTATTCCGACGATTTCTTTACGCGTTTGACATGAAGAGAGATTATGTACAGAAAATCAATTTTAATATTGTTAAAAGAGAAATATTATAAATCATAAGTTAATATATACATTAAAAAATAATATTACATAAAATTTTTGCGATTAAATTCATTAAAAGCTTAATTGTGCAGGATGTCTTCAAATTAATGGTATAATTGAGAGGAAATGACCTCTCGTGAAAAAATAAATTGAAAATGTAAACTAGTTCTCTCATAAGCAACTTTATTTAAAAAATTGACTTTTTATAGAACATATTTTTAATGTATATTTTTATAGCCAATTGCTGAGATGAATTTGACGACATATAACACAATCTCGTTGAAAATCATTCAAGTTAAAAAAAAAAAAACGTAAAGATATTATTAATTTTTCAATCTTCTAAATCGACTTTCTTGAAAATAAAGTAAAAAATTATCGATTACTTTTTACTTATATTTCATCAATAATCGTTCCATTCTCGAGTGTAACAGCAGTTTGGAGATACGTGTATGTAAGAATGATAGGATTAAGAAGTTTTGAATAATGTACCCGCGTAACTAACGTACGCTGTGCTTAAACTAACAGATCTAATTCGTATTAGATGACGCGAAACAACGCCATAACTTCTACTCACAGTTTTAATACTCGAGATGGTGGGAACCGTCTAATATGTACGTATGTATGAGTTTGGTTACCGTATACTCTCTTCAGTAATTCAAGCATTTCGAAAGTTTGTAGCAAGTATAGTTTACTCTTGTATAATGCATATCGATTACTCTATTGGATCTTAAGTGGATCCTTAAATTTAACACCTTAAGGATATCGATATCTTTATGAATATAAACTTTGTATTTCGTAGCATATTATGTACTATATTATGGTGGGGGGGGGGGAATATATAAGAGATAAGATTTATAATTTAAGTAATTATATCATAATAATATAATAAGAAATTAATTGCGCATCAATCAACTTATATATAATTTGCATTATTAAAATAGGTACGTTTATTTATTTTGCTCTTTCTTATTATTAATCAAGATAATTATTTCCGGATATTTCTTCGTTACGAGTTTGAAATGATAATAATTATAACTAGAAATGCAATGTATACAATGAATAATTTCAATGTTGCGTTTCTCTTCATTCTCTTTGTTCCCTTGTCTCCGCTAGCTTTCGCGCATTCCCGTGATTCCCTTTTTCTCCGTTAAGCGCATGTTTGCTCTTTTGAAGCTTTATTAGTTTCTTAACCCACTTTTGAACAATGCGCGGATACATGGGGTGGCTCGAAGTTAATGCTGTTTCTCAACAGTGTTTCGTAATTTTCCATAAACAAGGCTGCGCCATCGCTTGCATATAATTGTTCACGAACTTGCTGAGATTAGAATCGCGATAACGTAAATCCTTGGCGAATCTTGTTTCGCGTATTAATTTTCGGTATTGCAGTATTGCAAAAATTCGAATTATAGGAAGTATCGGTTATGCGATTCTGCTATTTGTTCTGCAATAACCAGAAGTTTTTGGTGATCACGTCGTCATTTAGAAATATCTATTACAGAAATATATATATATCTGCTGATGCCAGCAGAACCCTTGTTCCATTTTTATCCACTCAATTTATTACAGTTTTAAGAAGACTTTAGCACAATTTTAATTTAGGGCTTAGAAAATTGCGATTTTCAGAAAAAAGTTGCAATAAATGATGACCTCGCTTAATATTTTTACCGAAGAAAAACCGACTCCAGATGTCTCCTTCAAAATTTCTTCATTCATTTTGAGTCAAATTACTCTGTCTAATATTACGTAAAATGACAATTAAAGAGCAATATAAATCTATTTTTATTTCCGATAGCTTGTACGCGTTTAGCATATTCCTATTACCGACAACCGTGGAGGTGGAGCTGCAAATATCCTGAAGTCTTAGGGGGTTGAACTCAAATAAGACTAAAAGACGCGAATAATGGTATTCTCTCTAAGTTCGTTTTCCAATTTCACCAACCTCCTGCGTCCCAGAACAATCCCTTTGTTCTTTTGTTGAATTTCTCCGAGGTATCGTTAAAGCTACACTCCGGAAGCGTCGTCAACTGAAAAATACACACACACACACATACAGGCACGTATGTATATTTACGCACGAATACACATCTACACAGATATTGACATTCTAACCGAACGAATTAAGAAGAGCGAGGAGAGACGTGAAATAAAATATCAGAATATCGTAATGAAATTGAAAAATGTAGAACGCGCGCGGATAGGAATAAATATAAAAAGTAATGAAGAAATTAAACGGAAGGAGAAGGAATGAAGACAATAGCAATAAAAAAATGAATAATAGAGAGAAGAGAAAGAAAATTAATAATTTCACTTGTTCACTGCTAATAGCACTTTCAGATAGAGATTTTTTTCATCAAGAGAATATAATCTTAAAGATATGCAATGCAAGCTAAAGATATAATCTCAAGCTCACTTTAAATAATCTACAATATAATCTGTGGCAAAAATTCTAGAATAGAATTCTACTTCTAACTTTATATAATGTTATATAATGTAATACAGAAAACGTATTTCAATAATTACAATCCGAGAAAAATAGAAGAGACGAGAAAGTGAGCCGAAGAAAAAGATTAAAACGAAAGTGAGAGACAGATACGTCAAATAAAGAATTACAGATAAAAAAGAAGTGCTTCGACGCTATAATATATCCATTTCCTTCTTCGTCTCAAGAGAGGGAGAGCTCGATTCAACTCCTCTGTTTTCTCTCGACATCCAATTTCCATGCCATTAAGGAGAACCTGTCTCACACACGCGAATGAATTTTCGCGCGCGGCATCTTTTCTCGAAACCATGTTTAAGATGAGTCACCCGTTATACGTTATCAAGAACGATGAGCGATATCTTCCGGATAACGATGCACGGTCGCTTTGAATATGACCGTGCTTTACGGACAAGTGGACGTGGCAGCGGTTTCAATAACGAGCTTTCAAGCCACGTTGCATTAAATTATAGTTGCACGAGCAGATTGAGGTGATTAATAAGCCGCGCAACAAAGCTTTCGCGCCTTGATGCAACATAACGAGGGAGTGAGAGGGGAGAAGAAATTTTGACATTTATCGATTGTATATCAGACTTTGCGATACATTCATGATTACCATATTCATTTTCATTGCTTCGTGATACATTAAATATATTGATTTATACATTTTGCTCACAAAAATTATAAAACTAATTTAGTTTAATTGTTTAATTAATCTTTGGCTGAATGAAAATTGAAATGAGTTTCCGTTAGCGAGTTTTAAAAATACTAATAACAAAAACAATGTATTTTAAACACTATATACTTTTGTTTAAGGGCACGTGTCTTTTATGGACATTTTTATTTTCCATCAAAGCTTTTTTAGAAAACGAGTCAATATCCATGTTTTTAATTTAATTTAATTATTTTATTGTTTTATTATTTTATTGTATTATTATTTAGAAAATAAATTTATAAGTAAGAAGATTACTAAAATGATTTTTAATGTTGTCAGAGAAAGGAAGAGAGAAAATGGACTTTATAAATAGTATTGTATAAAAAAGAGCACATATTTTCACCGACATATTAAATCGAGCAATGTACTAAGAAATTGAAAAAATGTATTGTTTGTGCAAAATGTTCTTTGAGGATACGAAAAGTAGAATACGATACAACATTGTATTCGCGCAACGTGTTGGCTCGATGATACGTGCGAACGATACATCATCATCCTCGTGGCAAATGGCGGGTGTAAAACTGTTTTCGCTGCAGTATTGGTTATTAAAGAGGTACGATAAATGCGAATACAATGACGTTGGATAGGGTTGATAAACGATGTTAATAATCGAGCGAACGGCGAGTAACATAAAATCGGATTACACGACGAAGCAAATTTTCCTTTGTGGCACGCGTAGCGTGAAATATGAATTGGGGTGTTCGCTTGTAACGGTTACTGCCATCGTCACCGGGTGTGGCACGATTGCCAATAAAGAAAAAGAGTTATATCAGCGTAACGACGGTCTCTTTTTCGTTGCGATGGCTGATGTTGCGAACCAATTGACACAACTGGATCGGTTTTTAACACACGACCAAGCAAACAGCGCACATATATGTTTTAAACCAGTGTCTCTCTGTAGATGCCTTGCTTGAAAATAACCGAAATCGGTTATTCTTTCGAGAATTATTGCTTCTCGATTCTTTACGATAATAAATCGCTAGTTTTCTCGTTTGAACCGCATGATAAAGCTTTGCGATCAGCAATGACCATGGTTATTTCTGGGCAGGATATTCGAAATCTGAGTCGGAGAGATTTTCCTTTTCTTCGAACTATAATTCTTGATCTAAATTAGCCGAGAGGGTTCGAGGATTTTGTGCGAGGGTTTTATCTCGATTTGCCCTTTTTTCTAGCTGCTACGCTCGTAAGCCAACGAACATTGTTTTTTTTTATGGATGATTGAAGGATCTACAGAAGCTGAAATTGAGGTATCCAAATGTTATCGTGCTATTTCGAAAAGTATCCGCTTTCTAGCTGCTACGCTCGTAAGCCAACGAACATTGTTTTTTTTATGGACGATTGAAGGATCTACAGAAGCTGAAATTGAGGTATCCAAATGTTATCGTGCTATTTCGAAAAGTATCCGCGCTAAATTCCGACTAGTTATTTGCGGAATCGTGTATCGCATCTCTGTTTGGTGAATTAACAAAAATTTATTTGTACGCGAATTAATTCAATGTAATCGCGCTTTATCCACTTAGAGAGAACGGCTGCGCTAACTCGCGTGACTCGATGCTAGGTATAACACACGCTCGATAAATGCCTACGAAACTATGTCGCTTGATAAGCAAAGTTTATAAATTTTTGCCGTAATGAACCTTCCGCAGTTGGCTGCGCTTTTAACTTTTCACACTTTAATAACATACTAGATACGTGTTATTTTATCCAAGATGATGTAAGAACAGCACAAACACTTACACTGCAATAGCGTTAGTGCGCGAAAAACTCATTTATTCTGTTCTTCTGCCTTTAAGCGGTAAAAATTACAAAAATGATATGCCACGATAAGTGATGCAGTGTCGTATGTATAACATAATTTCGTATAAAATTAAATATAAAAAAAATATTTGATACTTTTTTCGCGAATAATTTTGTACATAGAATTTGTTTCTTTACACACATTAATTTATAAAAAAAATCGTTGATTGTCGTTTTAAAAATTTAGATGCTTTCTTTGCAGTACATAATTCTTGAAAATTATGAGATTCTTCTGCAAATCTTTGGAAATGTCGAGCCTTTTGATTATCACTTGCGCTCGCGTAGCGAAATCTTTATAATGCATTAAATACAGATATATGTATATTAAATTTTAGATTAGTGGTTTCGTGTCTCGTAAAATTTGCTTACACACACGGGCAAGTCATTTCGCGATAGCACGTTCTTTTACATCTATCCATTATTTCGCGTCCTCTTTTTCTCTTTCGAACCGATTCAATCTTTGATTTTTTTTTTCGAGATAATAAAAATTCTAGCAGATTGAAAAAGAGAGATGTAGATGTACGCCAAGCATTGTTCTTTTAATAGCTTGCGTCAAGCTATAAAGAGGAACATCCCTTTCTCCATCGACGTTCTCATAAATTCTCGTCACGCAAAAGCGATCCTGAGGGATAACGACGTTAAATGCTGCCAAAGCTTCACGCTATCAATTGCGAACGTTGCGCTTTCCTCGCGATTCTCTCAGCTACGTGGAAAGTCGCTCCTTCCAGAAAAAAACTGCGAGAAAAAGGTGCGAGGAAAATATGTGACCCATAAGTTCGTCGAAAAAGTTTCTCTATCGTTTTTCTTACGTCCGATTTTTTCAGATCATTTAGCATCAATTGGTTAGAACGAAATTTAGATGAAAACCAGTTATTTATCAAAAATGAAGTTTATTTAATAATTTGTTTTATTTATGTTTAAAATATATCTTAAAATAATCGTAATTATTTGACAATAATATTTTTATTTTTTAATCCAAATACCGATGACGCGGCGTGAACGGAAAAACCACGGACGGTATTCGTAGATGTATTATATATCATTGATACCATTCTAAGATTCTCTGTTTCGCAATACGCTGTGTGCGTCAGTGAAATCCGTATTATCCCCATCGAGGAATCAGATTCTCGTAAAGGAAGTAGGAAGGCAACATTGTTCGAAAGTACTTCTCGAAACTTCGTAATGGAAGGATTCTGTATTTTTACTATCTTTGTTCGATGCCTCAATATGATTCCATTTCTTGCTTCATCAAAACGAGCAAAAGTTCTCAGTTCCTGCTTTACCTTTCTTCGCGTACATTTCTCCTTTCTTGCGATTAAATCGGCGATATGTTACAATCTTACGTAACTTCCTTACAGATTTTTTGCGTACTTCGATTGCGCGCGGCATGCGACGATCGTTTCCAACTATTCGCGCAAAGTTTCGAGTTTCATTTCGGGAAGTTTCTGCCAACGCATTCACTAGGGATTTTCTTGTGTAAGTGTGCGAGTTGCAATCGAAGGTTAAGTGTTACGGAGTTTAATACAGTTTGAGTATAGAATTCGCATAGTAACTAGCGTACTTTACGTCGGATAAAATTAATCCACTTATGTTAGGTAATTTGATATATTAAATATATATTAATTTAAATTTTAATCATTAAGTGTTAATCGTATAATAATGATTATAATGCATAACTAATGTTATTGCAAAGCGTGAATAATTACAATAATTCGATAAATAACAATATCATAGATATTAATTAAAAGCGATAAAATTAATCTAAACAGAAAGGAGAATTTAAAATTTAGGGAAACAAAATAAGGATACTTGTAATTTATTTCCTGGACATCGAGTTCTCGCTTTTGTAATATTGAGAGAAATCAAATTAAATTGCAAATTCGAAAGTTTAACCTTCTTTTCCATCATTGCGTATAAAATCTTAAAGGATATGTAAATCTCTCTCGAGAACATTTCTAGCTTTATTTCGCTTTTTTTAAATATTATTTATTCATTGCATGAACAAATGTAATTCGACCTGTGAATAAATTTAATGTGTAAATTTTAATCATTAAATGCTGGTTAAGATTATATAATGCGTAAATAATGTCCATTGCAAAGTGTAAATAATTACACATAGTATAAATTGATAAATAATAAAATCTCGTACACAGATATGCATCGAAAGCGGCTTGTTCAATAAAATATTGAGCACGAGTACAATTTTATTCATTATTCGAATGCTCACGTTCGTATGTTTGCATGCAAAAGTAGTACGACATGTAATGGAGTTTACACGAGAAGATAAACATTTAATGAAAATATTTTGCGTCCAGCGCGTTGCGAAAGAAACACTTTATGCTTCTATTTGACTGTTATAATAACACATGATTTGATGACATAAATTTTTGAATGCTTACATATGCCTGTGATACGGGCTATATAACTTGAGCGATAAATCATGTACGCTCATGAAAATTGGTATGCGCGTAATTCTTATTTTGAATTAAAAAATTTTAAACCAACGATATCTGACCGACAGCTACAGAAGATCCAGCGTCAAGTTTTGCGTGATTTTGCATACATCTCGATTATTTTTTTACGTTACTCTTATTTTGACTTAAATAATATAATATATTGAATTATATTAAATCAAACATATACTAGAATTATTAAGATAGATAGAGATTAATTTAATTTGTCGCTAGCATCTTTTTTTAGTTAGGTATATATTTTTGAGTTTATATTGAGCTCTATTAATCTCTTAGATTCATATATTACGTTTTTTATTATATCAAATCTACAGTAAATTACGACAGTTTTTTCTTTATGAAATCGCTTTTCTCCTGATTAAAACAATGAAGAATAATACATTATTGGATCATACTTGATGGATGTTCAATATACAAATCAATCTTTACGTCGATCGAATCAATAACAACAGAATTCGTAATTTTTCAATGAGAGAGCATGTTAGCTAATCTTACGCTTCTGGGATTATCGATATTTACAATTGTCCGTTTGTTTGAATTCCGGATATTTTTTCTGTCGGCACGATGAAAATGCATCGATTACTTTCGATTCTCGTAGAGTAACTCCCACACCATTGTTATGTGCAGTTAAACGTGACGTTAACGACACCGTTTTGCGACTGTAAAACGCGGTATCGTGATTTTTCGCGATAAATGGGACATTTCGCCTTTCAGCGAAAAATGCTTACAAAGGAGAGGCTTACCAAGATTTAAAGAAAAAAATATTGCGTTCAGTTTATACGCGCCAACGTCGAGCTATCAAGTTTTTATGTCTGTTGGTGAGAAAGATCTATCTTTTCCCTTTCTTTTTACAAATCGTAAAATCTATACAGTTATTACTTGAAATTACTTGAAATTTATTTTCTCTTAATAAAAATGTGTCAATATCTTCTGAATTATAAACAAACAAAAGAATAAAATAAGTTATACAGATGAAAATCTAATCTGACAAGTATAATTATAATTGACAGAAGCTTGCCTCGATATATTTATTTTAGGGATGTCAAGATATCTAGAATTAAAAGTTGGACACACTAACACACACATGTACAATACTGATTTTAAAAAAATGAAAATTTGATAAATATTGTTATTTTTGTTGGCATTACATGATTTTGTGATTATTATTCTCTCTACACGCGAGAGATCGAATCGCACTATCATCTAAGATAATTGCTTAGCACTATCGCATTATAATTATAATCGCATATGTAATGATCCAAAACGATCACAACAATACGTAATGTCCGATTCGGTGGCCGTAATTACTGAACACGGTCACGATATCCACTTGTCGCGCTTTCAGGGATGCAGGTCCCGTCCGTATCCGGAATATATACGAACATTAATATGGTTGAGTACGAAATCGTAATCGCGCTCACGTTCACGAGGGCTCCTGTTATTATCACTTAGCTATTACGCGTCGCGGACGATCGTTGATGCCGATATATTTGATTACACAGCCGTGACTATCCGTTACACGCTTAGCGTGCCGTTCTCGTACGCTTCTCGAGTTTGCGCGTGCGACGCGATAATTGCTAATGATATGCTTGCCAAGAGAACTTTAAACATCGTTGTGTGAACCGCCATCGCATAGAGGACAACGATAACCGTTGCCATTAATCCTGAAGCGCGTCGCTGCACGTTGAAAATAATGCCACCGTTCTGTTTAATTTAATGCTACCGATTATTTCAGCACCGCGTGTGTTTCGGCAATAGCTTTTACAGAATTTATTTTTGTTTGTTTTATTTGTTTGACGATATATGTATGTTCAATATATATACTATTAAATTTTCGATGTTTCATTTCGAGATACTGATATAGTTTCACGTCCAAATCAATCGAAATCCACTTGGCCATTTTTAATGCAAGAAATAAATTATAATATTATTTAAAATTTACTTTATCCAAATTTAATTACCTTATCAAATGTCAAAATTGTTAAAAATTTAGTACTAAACCTTATGTATTTAATTTCTTATTCTTTAATTAATTTTTAGTGGATTTAACGTAATTTGAAATTTTGTCCAGATATTTAAATTAAAAATTAAAATTAACGACAAATAAAATTATATATATGTATATATCTGCTTAAAAAAAGTTTTTAAAGAGAAATTAATTTTTTTTTCTAAGAAAAATTGTTATTGAAATCTATATCGTGTGCATACAACGCTCAATCGACATGATTGCATGTAAATTCTTGTAGCGTTGAGAACGCACAAAATCCTTTATCTCTACAATATAATTTTTTTTTTTTTTTTTAACTGAAAAGTAGAAATTTTAACGTCAAGATAAGCCCCGAATCCGTCCAGCCAATGCTAAGTGAATGTCATATTTCTCCCTCCGTGTCCTAACCGAGATTCGCATATCCGACGTGAAACTCGGGCGATGACTATTGACGACAATACGACTGATTGCGGGACTATAACCGTTATCGCGGAGGACATTAACGTTTCACGGTTAACATAGCTGTAGTGGTACGGCGACCTACGATTCCCTCACGTAGTGCGATCCGTCCGCTCAGAGCTTGACACTTACTACTGCCGTGACCGCGGGATAGCCACGATGCCTTACCTGCTGTCAACATTATCGCATTGTATTACTACTGGTTGGCCGGCCGGATCCTAGCGCTTGTCAATGACTACTGATATCGAGGCGCGGCTTAATACCGAGAGCCGTAACTACTGTAATGTTCGTTGACGTTTCTATTGGCGCGATCGGGGTATCTATTGACCTGCATGCAGCAGCTAAGACCCAGATAATAACTATTGTCTCGCGCGGTTTATTTGGTAGTTCATATCGTGAAAAATTAATTTCTCTAAAATTTCTTGAAACTTTAACCACATGTTAATCGAAAAATATCCAGATATCTATGTAATTAAAAAAAAATACACTTACTTTAATTTTTTTTATGCTTATGCAATTTAACTTTAGAGTGATATTGTTATGATACAGCTACTTTAACGAGCTATTCTTAACGAGTGCGGCTTTTGCGTTACGAATATTTAATTATTCGAAGATTACGTATGGAGACCGCAAACGAAGGGGACACGTTTTGTCACGCGAGACAAGTGTCTTCTCGGAAAAAGAATAATATATACATATATTTAGATGTATATTCGAAAATATATCTGAGATTTTAGTGTAGAAAATGGATGTACTCGACGGCGGAATGATTTATTGGGATCTTCGCAGGCGCACTTTAAGAGTCTCTTCCGTCTTTCTCTTTTGTTCTCTAGTATCATTCTAGTGTCTCGAAGAACCAATAAATCCGTCTCTGAGTAACCAGAAACGAAGTAGGATAACGCCTTCTAGAAATCGCATGCTCATCCTCTTCTCTGTTTTCTTTTTCAGAACCTGAAGAACCAGATCATGACGACAAATGTTTGGGTGGAACAAGTAAGTAAATATTGTTTTTTTATTATGTATATCAAATATTTGAGTGAAACGTGTACATATATAATATAAAGCGCACATATGATATTTTCTGTATGTGGTGTAATTTTATTATTTATAGAATAAAATTGTGCATAATTATGCACAAATAAAAGTATAATTAATTAAATAAAAATTAAAATTAAAAAATGTTCTTTCTAAGTAATATAAAATTCTATATATAACAAAATTCTACGGTAAAAAATACGGTTTAAAAATAAAAATGAAATTTATTATGTATTTTAATTTAAAAGAATTTATGCAAACACAAGTTTTTATTTAAATTAAGTTAACTAAATGCAATATTTTATGAATACTGCCTCTGAATTTTTATGGCTAATAAATAATTTATTGTTAATTGTATATTTACGTTTGAGTATTTATTTTATTATTTTATTTATTGCCGTTAAAATAATTATAATTATCACTATAATTAAAATATTTATATTAATGTATCTTTAGGATTATTGAACGATTTGAGATTATCATATTTCTATAATTAATTTGTAATTAATTTAGGAATTTAATAAAATATGCAAAAGATATACTCTCTTTCGTGAATTATTTGCACAATATCGGTTTGATAATATTTAACATTATCGATGCTTTTCTTGCAAAACATACAATATAGTTATATTGTTATAAATATAAAGCACACACATTGCTTCTAATATAAAAATTTGTAACTTTTCATAATTTTTAAAAATACTGTTCCTTATTTTGCACATGAAAATTGTTTTATCGGAAAAATATTGAGAGAGATATGTGCTGCCAAAATTCCACATTTCCGTGTGAAGCACGAGACTAGACAAGAGCCGGCTACCGAAATTTGGTTTCCATTTTCGCGAGTGCTATACACGACGTATCGCTTTGACTGTCAGATCTTCCCACTCGACGTAAGGCGATGGTTTGGAATTTCAAAGCAGACGAATTTCATTCACGTTCGACGACGAAATCCGAATCGGCGCATAGCAGTTGGCCTTTATTGACGTGATGCCCTTCTCTTGAATTCGCGAGAATAATTCTGTGACACGATCGTTCGTCTTCCGAATTTAATCCATTTTGTGCTTTTTCTTGTGTCTCATAAGAATTGTACTTTATCTTCTTTATACGTATTATTACTTTCTGTTATTACTCACTGCTGATCGCTAAGAACGTATCAGAAAATATCTGTTTTGATTTTAACGGGTAATTGTTTGATCTATTTATCGTGCTTTTTGTAATTAACGCCATCCATAAAAAAATTCAGCCTTCTAAACTCGTATCTGAAAAGCTTTAGGATGTAAATCAAAAATTTATTTTTTCGCAAAAAATCTGCAAAATATTCAGATTGACGTCTACAGTAATATTCATTTTTTAAATATGTTTGATAAATATGGATATATAAATTTATTCAAGTTAAAACTTCTATGTAAAATAACAAAAATTCTTCAATTTCATTTACTATTCTGTTTTAACAAAATTTTTAGAAAAAATGAAATGTTAGTATATATACATATATATACACATAAGAAATTTTTGGTCACTAAAATATATAAAGCATCCAGGTAAAAAAGCGAGATTGTGATGACAGTGTTATAGAATGATGTTCGTTGAAGGAATCTCTGATTTGATTCAAGACGCGGGATGTTAAAAAGCTTGCTTTGCCTTACGGAATTTACAAGCGATAGGGCGGTGTCGGTGGGATGCATTTTAATTGTAAAGCAGCTTGGGCGCACGTACTTGCGAATGCAACCCTCGTCTTGCAATGTGGAAAATTTTGAATTCTCGAAGAGTCGCCGGCCGATGCCTGGCGACGATCCAAAAAACTTGATATCGCGGTAGAATGGATTTCGTCGGAATGTATCTGGATGCCTGTTGGTTGACTTTGGTATAACTTTTTGTGAGCGTTCCAAGTTTATCCGTACGTGCGAGGCAGAAGAAAGAGAATTCGAAATGATCGAGTTTATTATTAGAAAAGAGGCTGTATATAAATTACAGGGTGTATAAAAAAATCTAATTGTAAAATTTCTAAATAGATTACTTGAAAATAAAAAACTGCGATAAGACGGTATATAAATTCACGTTATAATTCTCTATAATTAAATAATTCTTTGACGATTAATATAATCATTTGCATTTAAAATTAGGTTTGAACAAATACAGTATTTTTTATAGCATGAGTTTCAATTCGTTTTATTATAAATTTAATGTATACTAAACTTACCTCTTTTTTTTAATTATTTTATTATTAAGTTAATATTTAATTTATTTTAAAAATGAATATATCTATTCAGATCTTTTCAGGTCCGAATAAAACAATAAATTTTTGTATTCATTATTTTATTTCTTAGGTACTCAAAACTTATTAATATTAAAATTTTATTCGGTATCATTTATTCGGTATTATTTGAATAATATATTGAAGTTGTTTTCTGTTCCAAATAGGTAATTTTTTGTGCTTTCTCTTTCTCTCTCTCTCTATCGTTGAAAACAACACACACATACAATCACATAACATTCTCGAGTCTTTGTAGAGAATTTCCGTTGGATGACCTTGAATGCCGGAATACCGTTAACTGCGGACAATAAGCCTTTAGTAGCTAGATCCAAGACGCGAACTTCCTGGAAAGTTAAGCCGTAGGCAAAAGATCTCGATTTATATCGGGCACTTCCCGTTTGTACGAAACTTTTTTTGCTATCCTCTATTCTTCCTTTTATCCGCGTCGTTGGTTCGTTACGATCATTTGTCAGTGTCGATAAAGCGAGGTAGGCGATCTTCCTCTTTTTTTTCTTTTTTTTTTTCTTTCTTTCTAACATCGACCTGCAGAACGATAGCGGACGAGTTCCCCTTCGGCGTCATGTCAGTCCATCGATGAAGTGGCACTCTTTTATCAGAGTTTCGGAATTGCTTGCGATTACTGTTCGTCGGAGAGAAGCGAGCTTCTCTCTAGAAAGAAGAGAAGACTGACTGGCAGTCTCAACGGGATCCTTTGATGGGTTCGGAAGTTCCGCGATATACTCGGGGAAGTAAACAGTCATATGTTTCTCTTGACAGAAAGCCGACGCGAGGGGTTGGGGGGGAGGGAGGAGAAAGTTTAATCGAGAATCGTGCGACGGCGGCAGCGTGTCTTGTTTGTAAAACAGAGAGAGGATATTATCTTCACCCTCCAAAGACAAATTGCGGAGCCGATGGAAATAATAGGGGAGAGGGTGGTGAATCTCGCGACTGGAGTAGGACAAGAGGTAAAAGAAATATTTCTCTCATAAGCTGGTTATAATTGGGGAAAAAAGAAGAGACAGAGACACGAGAGC
Source organism: Formica exsecta (assembly GCF_003651465.1). NCBI lineage: Eukaryota > Metazoa > Arthropoda > Insecta > Hymenoptera > Formicidae > Formica > Formica exsecta. The sequence goes on from NW_021849477.1 coordinate 311,497, forward strand.
GACACGGCCGCATCTATTAATAGACAACTGTGCGGTTTGCATAATCGTCGCCGATCAATTTCGACCGGATTTATCCAGTTCGAGTGTCCCCGATACGGCCGCTATTATATTGATATTGTTAGAATAATTACAACGAGAGAGAGAGAGAGAACCGGAACGAGGGAGTAACAGAGAGAGAGAGAGAGAAGGAGAGAACGCGACGATTTAATGCACGCGCGAGTGGCGTTCGCCGCGTATCAGTTCGAATTTCATCATCGATAGGAAATCGTAATCGACTGTGCGCCGTTTGGAATGGCACGATGCTCAATTACGATGCGCGCCTGCAAATTATCGACTCCATCGAAAAATTATTTAATTGGGTTATCGCCCATATTATTACTGTCGCATCTCGTTCGTGCACATTCCAAGAGATAGATAGATAGATAGATAGATAGATAGAGATAGAGAAAGAGAGAGAAAGAGAGAGAGAGAGAGAGAGAGAGATATATATATATATATATATTCGAGCTCTCGCTATTATTAATAGAGACCGGTTTTCGATTCGCCTCACTCGTCTCTCTATTGTCGAGCACCGGCGGAAATCGGGCCGAGTTCGTGACACGAGACCGGAGAGAATCTCTTCGCGCGCGCGACGATATTTATACTATAAATATATGACGGGGGCGGGCGCGCGCACGTCATAGGGAAGTTTCCGTACTCTCCTGCTTAGCCTTTGTAACTGCAACGTAATATAAGTAGAAGCTCTCGCTCTCTTCCCGGCCTTTTGTTCATTAACCGATGCGCCCGACCCCAAGGCTCGTGCCGCACTTAACTTCTCGATAACACGAAGAAGGCGTCGTCCGTGTTACAAAGACGGATCTGAATAACGGATTCAGCATCGCAAGCGCGAGAATTTACATAGAGAACAGTATAGGCTTTGTCGTATCGTTGTTACGTAACGTTATTATATCACGAGTCGTTTACGCGAGTTTATCCCGTCCATTTTTGCGAGTGTATCACGACATTATTATCTAATACATCTTTTATTAAAAATGATCTTGTAAATTCATATTTAATAGAATTGATTATACGATGTATATATATTATTTACACTAAAGAGATGCGAGCTTGATTATTCTTTTGATAATTTTAGACAAGTTCTAGAATATTTAAATTTCATTAACGAATGTGACGGAACACACACGTGCTCTCGATTTAACTCGAGCACGTTTTTTCTACGCGTGTTTAATGTGTGACCTCATGTCGAGAATGAAGCAAATATTTTACAAGACGAATCGTAACGAGATGCGACGAAAATGTGAATATCGAAGTACCGACATTTGCACCATGAAATGTACTTACTTAAATTTATTCTATGTATATATTGTGTTACTTTCTCTCTCTCTCTCTCTCTCTCTCTCGCTGTTCTCTGTGGAAATAACGCCCAGTTGATTTAGGGATTATGGATACGCGGGACAGTCGGCTTGTTGAAACGGCAAGGATAAGATGTCCGCATCGCCCGTATTTATTCTATCTACTATTCTACCATTGTGTGTTGCTAAGCGAATTTTGCGGCTTCCTAATGTCCGACACGGACGGTTGTAAGCTTTGCCAGAAAACAAGCCGACAGCTTTCGTCGGGTCGTGCCAAGTTTTCTCACCTACTTTGGTAACAACGGATTTCTTCTTATCCTCTGGTTGTTTTCCACCTTGCGCGAAATGTTCTGACGCGAACTCCTATAGAAGTTAAAAGATTCTATCTGACCTGTGTGTGCCGCGAAAGAAAGAAGCGCTAACTTGAGATATCAGCGGACAATCTGCGATGCATTCGTATGGTCTCTCATGTACCGCTATTCTATTGCAAACTTTGTATAATGCATTATTTTGTATAATGCAGATGAAAAATGCAGCAATTTTATTTCTAATATGGATTTACCTTCTCGGGAATATAAGTAATTTTTAATACGTATATATTTAATTTTATTTATATCATTTCTTATAAAAAAAAAATATTTATGACAGAATCAGATAGTCGGGTTTTTTTTTTTTAATATAGAAATAAAGATACATGTTATTTTCGTAACGAAAACAAGCAATACTTGTATTTCAAAGCTGCTGGCTCTGCAATTCTATTATCAATCGTAATATTCTGCTGGTGCCTTGAAAAATATTGTTGATAAAACTACAAGGTAAAATTTTCGCGCACGCGCGCCTATTTGTTCCGTGTTTTTCGCCGCGAGATTTTTTCCGTAAAAGTTAACGCGACGTTGTGTTACATTTGGCTGGATAAATCTGGAAGCCTCGACAGAACACAACTGTGCCGCAAACGTTGCTGTACGCGATAAACGACAGTGAATTCCACCGTTGCGCTATACTCGCTTTATTTCGAGCGTTGCATTGTAACGGAAGAGAATGAGTCTCTTCACGAATTGAAAAGCTTGCCGATTGTCAATCGCGTGATACGCACGCGTGACTCTTCGGCAGTCGAATAAACCACGGGCGCCAATATCTCCTCCGCCTTTTGTGACTGTGTGCGTTTAAATTCTCGCCCTATTCTTTGAAATCCTGTCTCTCCCTTTAGCTCCCTTCGCGCAGGATACATCGACAAATCCTTTGGGCGCCGCGCGCGACAGGAGGTGTCGAGAAAATACGGAGATTCTTCTCCGCTATTCTCGAGTTTAAAAGGTTACGCTCTAGATAATCGTCGATTTCGCTTTCCCTCTCTTTATTATATCATTTCTTATAAAAAAAAAATATTTATGACAAAATCAGATAGTGGGTTTTTTTTTTTAATATAGAAATAAAGATACATGTTATTTTCGTAACGAAAACAAGCAATACTTGTATTTCAAAGCTGCTGGCTCTGCAATTCTATTATCAATCGTAATATTCTGCTGGTGCCTTGAAAAATATTGTTGATAAAACTACAAGGTAAAATTTTCGCGCACGCGCGCCTATTTGTTCCGTGTTTTTCGCCGCGAGATTTTTTCCGTAAAAGTTAACGCGACGTTGTGTTACATTTGGCTGGATAAATCTGGAAGCCTCGACAGAACACAACTGTGCCGCAAACGTTGCTGTACGCGATAAACGACAGTGAATTCCACCGTTGCGCTATACTCGCTTTATTTCGAGCGTTGCATTGTAACGGAAGAGAATGAGTCTCTTCACGAATTGAAAAGCTTGCCGATTGTCAATCGCGTGATACGCACGCGTGACTCTTCGGCAGTCGAATAAACCACGGGCGCCAATATCTCCTCCGCCTTTTGTGACTGTGTGCGTTTAAATTCTCGCCCTATTCTTTGAAATCCTGTCTCTCCCTTTAGCTCCCTTCGCGCAGGATACATCGACAAATCCTTTGGGCGCCGCGCGCGACAGGAGGTGTCGAGAAAATACGGAGATTCTTCTCCGCTATTCTCGAGTTTAAAAGGTTACGCTCTAGATAATCGTCGATTTCGCTTTCCCTCTCTTTACGCCTCCTTTCCGCGACAATACGTTTCTCGACGCGGCGCAAACCGATTTACGATTCACCACCTCGGTCTTGCTTCTTCGACATCGAATGTAACTCCTTTAACAAAGAGATGTATTTAAGGAAGAGAATTGTAACTTGGAGAATTTAGTTTGGCCGAAACGGAAAGGCTAAATGAATATATGTCCTTGAATCTTACAATATACAGAAATATCTCTACCATAAATAAAAAAGTTTGATTTTTATCCAGCCATTTCTTAAGATATATATTATGTAGTAACTTCAATGAAGCTGTTTTCAGAGCAATTTCGAGAAACTTTAAATTCAATTCTATCTTATCACTATCTTATCTTTTTTATGCGTATAATTAATTACAATATTAAATAATAACTTATATGCATATGCGATTAGAGGAAAGGAGCAAAGAAATTGTTTGAGAATATTCGATACGAGAAAGAAGATTGAAGTTTTCTGTAGCACATTCTTTTCAAGCGACGAAAGTACTTTTTTCGCGCGTAAGAAAGAAAATATTGCTTCTAAATTACCAACGTTTTTTCTCTCACTAGACTGTAATCACGTTCGGAAATTCAGTACGTAGACGCTCGCTATGCGATTTTACTACGGACGTCGTGCAATCGATTTTCGTCCCCGATAAATCGCATCTTGCGGAGCATTGGTAAAAAAAAATCGAATGCAAATTACATGTAGCGTAATTTACGATCTTGTGTTGAAGAATTAAATAAAACTAATTTTTATGTTTGTGCCGCATACACGCGGCCGCATACGATTTTTGAAATAAATTGTCACAAGACAGAAAGAGAAATATTATTTACTTTTTCAATACATTATTTAATAATATTGTAATACTTAATAATATAGGGGGTTAAAAGCATCTGAACACGCGTTTATTTTTAATGTACAAATTGAAATAATGAAAAGAGAAATTTTTTATAAAATAATTTGGCAGAAGAATTACTGAAATAGCACAGCTGCTTAGATCAAATGATTTATGGTTCACAATTAGATACTTGTGTGATAGCATTGGATTAATTAACGAAATTATTTACTTTATTTTAACTTTGATCTTAACAAATCATAGAATTTTTGTGAAAGAATTTGCTATCTGATAGGATTTAATGTTAAGTTTTTCGATCAATTTTTCCTGTTTTATCGAATTCACCGAACATTCATGTCTCATACACTCGACGAAGTTATCTCAAGAGCGTTCCTGGTCCTATTTTCGCGCTGCGTACTAAATTAATGTCGAGATCATCTGAGCCGCCGTATAATCGTTTTAGCGTGAAGATAATTTTCCGTGGTAAATGTGTGACGGTTTATCATCACGAATGCCACGGGTTTCCGGGGTCGAAGGCGGCAACGCAGAGAAATTACTAAAGTGTATGCTATAATTGCGTGCATCTGTTCACATTACACGCAGCTTTCTCATGTCAATGATTTTCCAGATGGTGCATTCTGAGAAACGTCTAATGCTATTGTCTAGCTTTATTTTATATGCAAAAATCATATATTTTTACTTAAACGATATAATATATAAAATCCTTTTTATATTTATGAAAAGATTTCTTGAACTACAAATTCTTATACTACAAATTAAAATCTTTTAACCGGTCCCGCTCTCACTGCGCGCCAAAATAATTGATCTCGATACGAGTCTGTTGGATCGTGTGCGAAATTTTAGATACGCTCCGCGGCGATGCCAGGTACATACCAAACTCGGCTAATTGCGAGCGGAATAATTAATGCCTATAGGAGCAATGAAACTCGACGCTTCGTGAGCGCGAATATACATCGTGGATGCACCTGCAGCGGCTGTTTTCTGTCGCGCGTTGCTGCGTGATATAATTCTGCGTATAAGATGATGAAATCAAGATGTCTCCGTTGCACGTGTAATTTAACTGCTAATTTTCGATGTAGAAATGTAAGTTTGAATATTATCAAGCTCGATTTGCACAGTTGGCAATAATCCAATTTCCAAATTAACGCAAAATAATTCAATTGGAAATCGTTCTAAATGCATTGTTATTGGAAACAAAAAAGAATTATCTATATCTATATAACGTTATTTGTTTTTAGAATGCAAACGCAAATTGCGAATAAATAAATATTGCAGAAATTGTTTTGATTTTAGAACAAATATGTATAATAATGTATATATTTATAATGTATATATTTATATATACATTATACATATACATATTTGTTCTAAAATCAAAACAATTTCTGCAATTTTTTTCGTTAACAGATTATGCAATTTGAAGCAGGCAAAAACAATTTAACAGCGCTATATATGTTATTACGCATGCAATGAGAGAGTTTTTAAAATTTATAGCTAGTCGTTTTTATATAGAAACGAAATTCTTTATAAAAAACGTTTATATTTTTGCCACAACAAAATCGCTTATATTCTATTTCATAAAGTCTGTTTTTTCATCTTTTAAACTGATGAAATCTCTACATATCTCCACGAGCATTTAATAGCGAAAATAAAAATTCCGCTAACAAATAAATTAACGTAAGAGTCTAACGTATAAAATTATTATGCGCAATTTGAAAAGTAATATAACTGTTTTTTGCTTTTATGTAACCATTGCTTTACATTCTATTTTAAAAGAGAAATTAAAAAATGAAGATTGATTTTATTTTTTATTTTCTCTCTCTCTCTCTCTCTCTCTCTCTGAGAGGAAAAGACGGAGGAAGAGAGAAATGGAGAAAAAGATAAATGGAGAGAGAGAGAGAAAGAGTATTGTTACACAATAATTTGTTATTCTGGTTATTCGACGTAGAAACGATTCCGAATTTCCAATATCTTACATTTAAATAATGATGCCATAATCTAGTCCTTGAATTAATCCGAGTAATTCCGATACTTAAAAATGTTCCAATAATTTTTACAATATTTTCGAATGGCAACCATTCGAATATTAATTATTAGGAATCAGAAATTTCGTATACTTTAAACTATTTGAATATTATTATTAGGTTATTAACGATGCGCCAATTTTTTATATAAACTCAGTCGGCGTTCAATAAATGAATTAGGATTTAATCTATGACTGAATGTCAACGGAGTTTGGCGTTGTTCCAGTATCGATCCGACGTAAGAAAACTCTGCGCGTCTCGTAAATTATGTCTTGCTATACTAGTTCAAGCATCTGTCTCGCAGAAAATATCGATGCATCTTACGCGACGCGTGTAGATATCTGCCTTCTGATGTTTGTCGTAATATTTCGTTTGATCGTCTTGTTACCGTCACTTTTGCTCGACACGCTAACGAGTTAAGAAAAAAACGTGCCGATATCAAAGGGATACATCCTTTGCTGAGAGGTGTAATAAAGAAACTTTTCTAGAAATGGTTTCGTTTTCATAATGTACTCGAACATCGCTATATTTTTTGAGCAAAAACTTGGAGAGACTGACGAGTAGATAGAAGGAAAAGGTACAAAAACCGCGGATCTCGTGTAATTACTTTCTCCCTCTCTCTCTCTCTCTTTCTTAATCGTTTTACCTCGTTTGGTCGCGTAAGCGATTACTACGGAAAGTGAATCTTGGAAATAGGATCTTCCTGTCCGGATATCGGCTACGATGGGCGAAACTTCCGCGAGGTAATTATGAGGGTCGCCAAGACGGTGGTCAGAGGGACCCGGGATATATTGACAGTAGTTAGGACGATTACGAACGATTACCCACTCTCTTTTACACTGCAGGAGAATCCTGAGATTTAATCAAAAATACAGTATTACATAAATACAATAAATATACATTTTCTATTTCTTTCTCATAGATTAATTTTAATTTGAACAATTATATTATTATTTTATTAAAAAATTAATTCTTTAGAAAAATGTTTTTTTTAGTATCTTTATTTTTTGATTTCATATAAATTATATTTAGTATTTTTCTTCAAAATATTCAATATGATGGAAAAGTGATAAAAGGAATTATGTAAAAAGGAAGGGAAAAAAGAAGAATGTACATGAATAGAGAAAAACCAATCTCGTGTTCTCGTTTCGTGGCATTTTTCTTCACTCTTGTCGGACGCTCGGTAATCGATTAAGACTTTTTCATCTCCGTTAAATCGGTGAGACATTTACGATTCTTCTCTTTGCTTTCAGGAGTGGAACGATTACAAGCTGAAGTGGAATCCGGACGATTATGGCGGCGTCGACACCCTTCACGTACCATCGGAACACATATGGTTACCTGACATTGTTCTTTACAACAAGTGAGTAGAAATTTTTTATTATTTTATTTATGATAATATTAGAGCGGACGCACATTCGAATCATTGACATAAGCCTCCTTCGTATTTCTGATGCAATTAACGATATCACTCGGCGTCTTTCCACGTAACGCAGATTTTCCATATCCACCAATTTTATCGTCTCTCCCACGCGTAGCTTTTCTTATCTCGGACTGTTGATCACGACGCGAAGCAACTATATTTTATAGGATTTCAGCGCAAAGTGCGAAGAAACGTAAAGCTTCGCTCGGAATATTTCTCAGAGGGACGGCACGTTTTCGCCCGCTATTTTGAAAATCCATGCCGCGGGAACGAGCGGTAGCTATCCGGCGCGTCTAGCATTGAGAAATAGGATGTACTCAAGCACTAGCCGAGGACACTTTTACGAGGAGAGGGAGTTGTAGAAGCCCCTCGCGGAGAGAGGTCGACTCGTTTGTTCGGCGGTTCCCGTACCGCATTTCATGCCCGATGATCCTCGCACGTAACTCTCGAGTAACCGTGCGGAAAAAGGTTACATCTCGTATATATACACACACATACACACAGCCTCGACGAGGTCGATGGTAGTGTGATGCTTCGATATCGCAGAAGCAATTTCGTGGTAAAAGTAACTCAGGAAGTCTACTATGTGGAAAAAAGGACCTCTCAGACATGTTTTTTTTTTTTTTTTTTACAAGGTTTTAGTAAACGCTCTTTATATAATTACCGCGAATAATAGAGCGAACGAAAGTAATCGCGAGATGACAAGCGACGACTTGAAATGTTAGTTAGCAATCGCGGATATCGCGCGTGCATGATGCCGACATCTATGACCGCGGATTTCATCCGAGAGCCGCGAATCTTCACCGTGCACATTGTACTCGAACACAATGACGTGAGGCGTAATGTGCGGTCAGCTAAGCCGCAAATTGCATAAGTCCGCGCAAATTACGAAACCATTAATCCGGAAAATGGGAGTCGAAATTAATTACCCGTGTATCCTGACTGATGCAGCCCTTCGTCTTGCGCAGTAACTATATCGCGTTGTAACGTTAGTTACTGACAGGTGTCTACGGCGATTATTTCAAAGAGGAAAAGTGTTATATTAATTATAATAATAATGATAACAGCTTTATTAAAAGTACGAGAAGAAACATTACAAATATGTAAACGGATATTTTAGATTGTTTAAATAATTTAAAAAAATTGTTTTATTGGAATCTGTCGAATGTTTTTGGAGTTAAAAAGCGAAATATTTAAAAGAAAATTTATGTTGACAAGATTGATGACACTTGCATTTTTCTTCACTCTTGTCGGACGCTCGGTAATCGATTAAGACTTTTTCATCTCCGTTAAATCGGTGAGACATTTACGATTCTTCTCTTTGCTTTCAGGAGTGGAACGATTACAAGCTGAAGTGGAATCCGGACGATTATGGCGGCGTCGACACCCTTCACGTACCATCGGAACACATATGGTTACCTGACATTGTTCTTTACAACAAGTGAGTAGAAATTTTTTATTATTTTATTTATGATAATATTAGAGCGGACGCACATTCGAATCATTGACATAAGCCTCCTTCGTATTTCTGATGCAATTAACGATATCACTCGGCGTCTTTCCACGTAACGCAGATTTTCCATATCCACCAATTTTATCGTCTCTCCCACGCGTAGCTTTTCTTATCTCGGACTGTTGATCACGACGCGAAGCAACTATATTTTATAGGATTTCAGCGCAAAGTGCGAAGAAACGTAAAGCTTTGCTCGGAATATTTCTCAGAGGGACGGCACGTTTTCGCCCGCTATTTTGAAAATCCATGCCGCGGGAACGAGCGGTAGCTATCCGGCGCGTCTAGCATTGAGAAATAGGATGTACTCAAGCACTAGCCGAGGACACTTTTACGAGGAGAGGGAGTTGTAGAAGCCCCTCGCGGAGAGAGGTCGACTCGTTTGTTCGGCGGTTCCCGTACCGCATTTCATGCCCGATGATCCTCGCACGTAACTCTCGAGTAACCGTGCGGAAAAAGGTTACATCTCGTATATATACACACACATACACACAGCCTCGACGAGGTCGATGGTAGTGTGATGCTTCGATATCGCAGAAGCAATTTCGTGGTAAAAGTAACTCAGGAAGTCTACTATGTGGAAAAAAGGACCTCTCAGACATGTTTTTTTTTTTTTTTTTACAAGGTTTTAGTAAACGCTCTTTATATAATTACCGCGAATAATAGAGCGAACGAAAGTAATCGCGAGATGACAAGCGACGCGTTGAAATGTTAGTTAGCAATCGCGGATATCGCGCGTGCATGATGCCGACATCTATGACCGCGGATTTCATCCGAGAGCCGCGAATCTTCACCGTGCACATTGTACTCGAACACAATGACGTGAGGCGTAATGTGCGGTCAGCTAAGCCGCAAATTGCATAAGTCCGCGCAAATTACGAAACCATTAATCCGGAAAATGGGAGTCGAAATTAATTACCCGTGTATCCTGACTGATGCAGCCCTTCGTCTTGCGCAGTAACTATATCGCGTTGTAACGTTAGTTACTGACAGGTGTCTACGGCGATTATTTCAAAGAGGAAAAGTGTTATATTAATTATAATAATAATGATAACAGCTTTATTAAAAGTACGAGAAGAAACATTACAAATATGTAAACGGATATTTTAGATTGTTTAAATAATTTAAAAAAATTGTTTTATTGGAATCTGTCGAATGTTTTTGGAGTTAAAAAGCGAAATATTTAAAAGAAAATTTATGTTGACAAGATTGATGACACTTGTGATTTCTCGAGGCAAGCAATCTCATCTAAAGACGGTGTATCAAATAAGCCGCCTAACTTAACCCGCCCTATTAAACTCCTTTCAAGCGTGTGACGTTCAATCTGCCATTCTCATTTCCATCGAGGAACTTAGAATCCGTTCTGTACGTTCATGAGCCACGGATATTTCTTGCCTCACCTTTTTTATCCCTTCGAGAGGATACATTATGTAAAACTCAGCCTGTAACGTGCCAAGACGGCGCTGCCTATTTTATGCCCGATAGATTTTCTCTTATTTTCTGTTTTCTGCAAAGTGCACTCTGAGCTCAGCTATCATCGCGTTCTGATACAAAGGCGTCAAACGAACTAAACAACTTTACATGTGTCATTACAGACTCGAAGGAAACATTTTGTCGATTTAATGACCTATTGTATATGGCTATTGTTGAATTGATAAAATTGTTATTAACGAGATAATATCGTTGATTCAACGAGATTATTTTATTACAGCAATTACATTAACGAAATAGTTTGCGAATTATATAAAATTATCTTATATTCTCTTGATTTCATGAAATTGGTTAATATTTACTGAACGCGTTTGTGAGTATGCATCATAAGATAAGTGACACTCTTTTGATGTGTTACAGTGATTAAGAAATTATTTTGTCATTTGGCAATTTTAAGTCTCCGCATGTTATCGATCCTTCATTCTTATATTGTACAGGATGCTTCGAGAAATATAGTATAATCGAAAGGAAGAAATTTCTTGTGTAAATATAAATCGAAAGTATAGAAGATTCTTTTTCTCGTTTAAACAAGCTTTTGGTCCAGAAATAATTAATTTTTAAGTATAGGCTATTTATAATATATTTACTCTTTTTTAGAATTTAAATGATCTCTAATGATCTTGTATTGTATATAATCGAAATTGTTCCAATAGCGATTATTGCAATATATGAATATAAAAGTATAACATTCTCTTTAATCAAACGAGTTAAAATGATTTAAATTACTGAAAAAGCTATATGTAAAATATGTAGATAAAATATCTATGTAAAAACTTTATTTTTTTGAACAGAGAGAATTTTATAGAAACTTTTAATAGCCACTATCGAGATAAATTTAATAAGTTTAAATACGTTATCAATCATTTTCCACTTTTCCAAATTACTTTTTTTCAAAAATAAAACCTCATACAAAAAAAAAATTATTTTACATTTTTGGTTTAGTTTACAAGAAATCATTTCTTTTTTGGGTTGTACTACGGGTTTCTGGTATTATTATTTATTGTATAAATTTGAACAACATTCAAAGGATTCGAAAGAATATTTCCCGCAAAAGTTCGAAACATTGTTTCAATAGTCGCGTAAAATTGCCATTTTGCAAGAATGGCTGCGGTATACCAAGTCTACGTGGAATTGGCGAAATAAATAAACGTCTATATGTACGCGGAAGGGCCAAGGGAATGGCGGCCAAAGGGTTGATTAGGCACAACGACCCTGGCGCAGTACGTGCTATCGTGCCGCAAAATGCAAAGTTAAAATATGCAGGAAACGTACGTGCGGGCGAATCTCGTTACTCCATTATCACCGGATTACTGCACCTGCAGCTCATCCCAGATGCGCGCTGCGGTAATCCATTCCAGTCGCCTCGCGAGAAAACGGATATGACCCGGTAACAAAGCAACGTTCCTCTCTCCGAGTAATCGCACACGTACGCGTAAAAAGAGCAATCGATATAGCAATTGTTTTCTCGAACGATGCGGATTTGATACGAAGGCGAACGAGGAACTAAGGGTTGGAGGGAGGGATGAACTCGATAGAGCGAAATCGAAAAAAATTGCTATGATAGTGGACTATTCGTAGCGCATTCAAACTCTCACTTTGATTATATTTATGGAATAACTCTCTTTCTCTCTCTTTTTTTTCACCGAGTTAACTTCGCATTTCGCAAGTGTCAGTCGCAAGCTTGCGCGTTCAGTTTTTCAGAGAGGTACTCTCGCGTGCGCCATAATACGTTATCAATTGCGGGATCAGGTCCGTCTCACACGCGGATGTTACATCGTAAGCATCGAGATCTACGACAATAGGGAGCTTTTCTTCCTCGGAACGATCGCCGGATGGATCGAGGGACGACAGTAGAAGGGGTTGTAAGTAATATCGTGCCATAAAGGGTGCCTCAGTGTGGAATGCGGTTGCAACGATTCAAGCTTTTCAGACCGAATATACCCCCGCGCGAGCTCTTACCTAGTTGAGGAAGGACGAGCTGTCCGGGTAAGGGGATACCGATGCGGTCTAGACAGCAAGATCCACACGTTCTCTCGAGCGAGCCGCGGAAAAGATTATCGGTGGACTTTACCGTAATGGCCGGCGATCCACAATGTTGGCCGCCGATGTCGTCGGCGTGTTAGTTTGAGGTGTCGGTTCCCGAGAAAGCGATTTCGGTGATAACAGTGATACAGCATCGCAACGCACAAAAATATTAAAATTTAATTTTTTTATTAAATTATATTTTCAAATTTTTGATATTAAAATTATACACACATAGGTATATTTTACTGATTTTTTAAACTTTTATATATTTTAACTTTAATTATATCTTTCTTTTTATTCGTATTTATTCTAATTTTTAATTAATACATTAAATACTTATCAAATATATATATTTATTGGTATACAAAATTATACGTGAACCTTAAAAATTCTCAACACAGACTTAGAACGTATATGTATGTATCAGTTAATTAATATATTTGATTTAGAAATAAAGATTCTAAAATAAATAAAGAGGTACAATTTTAATCGTATCTACAATGAAAAAATTAACGATTAAAATGAATATTAAATTGATTAATGTGATCATGACAAATTTTGTGGCGCTGACCGGCGAGAGGACGATGTCGTCTTTCATTATGTCGTCGCGCAGTTTTTTGCGCGAGAGTTTTTTCAAGGACTTGTCTCCGGCAGAGAGACAGTCGGGAACGGGAGAAAAAGACGGCGACGTTATCATTAAGATTTGCGACAAGGCTATGCGCCTCTCATCGCGACTCGAAGCCGTCGACGGTGGTTTTACTGCTTGCAGGAGTTCCGAGATTTACATGACGTGGCCGCGCAAAAAGCGCGCCATAAAGCACGCCGAAAACGAAAAAAACGTGATTAATTGAGTCTTCGAACTTTCTTGACGTAACTCGCAGAATGCGCTCTTTGTTTCTTACGGTGCGCTTGCAATGTTCCAATCTTTAATCGGCGAGGTACAGATATTATGACTCGAACACCGTATTTTTCATCTGTCTTTTGAAAAACATTTATTTCGTTTTTTAAAGTAAATTTATAACGCAAAAATACGGCAATCGTATAAGCATGTATCTCCGAAAGATTCAGCGAAACTTTATTAAAGATCATCGCATTATCGCTTATTTATTTTATTACACGCAAATTTCAACGAGAAATAGAGTTTCTTGAAGCTTACTTATGGGATAATCGGAACTACAAGGACGATTGTGATTCTGCCGTTAAGCGAATAATCATCTTTTCTGGCGACAGAATAATGCTGCAACATCCGAGATTATGCAACGTTCGTTTCCATAACAACGGGAACGTATCTCGTCGAGGAACTCTGAGAACAAAGCTTAAATGTCTCGTTTGACGACGAGTCGCGATTAAAACGTCACTTTTGAATCATCGCTCTGCGTTATCAGGTGGATCGTCGTTATCATCATTCCTCTCTAATGCATGCGCGTCGGAAACGCTGACTTTAGATCCGCGAAACGTTCAGCACGACCAATTTGCGGGGTTAATGTAAGCAATGTTCCACACACGGGTTAATTTTCGGAGTTTCCTGTCCCGGCTTACCGGGATTGTGACGGCTGCTTTCAGTATTCATGAAGATAGCCGTTCGATCGATCATAATTGAAAGCTTCGCGGCCGGTACAGAATGCATTGCACCATCTATTCTCGGATGATTATTCTGGAATATTGTCTCTATCGTTATTGACGGCTGTGTATTTCAAGATTATGATGCAACCGAATGCAGAAAAGCGAAAAATTAATATCATAATAGCAGAAATATTAATAATTAATGTCTACGTGGGCGTGTCTGGTTTCAAAAGTATGAGATCAAAATTTGGGATAAATTAGATGCATAATTTATGGAAAAATTATTTTGATACATTTCTTATTATTATGTCAGTCAGTCTCTTTTGCGATTTACTATAATCTGCATTTTGCATGTGCATTATACCGAATCGTAATAATTACAGCAAACTACCCTTAATTTTAGCTTGCGCACACTCTTCTCTCTCTATCTCTCTCTTTATATACAGAGTTTGATAACAGAAATATAATTATTGAATGACCATACAAAGTGCAGGAGACCTACATTAACGCGCAGAAGCTTGTGTAACAGAATTCGCAGACGCGAGAACTTTATCCGATATTCAGCTTTTGTTGCGAGCGAACGCTCGAGTTTCATGAATCGTTTAGCTAACATTAAACGTATAGCCTCTTATATATCACGCTTATAAGATTTCGAATTATTATTCTTTTTTAAATGCTGATTAATCTTCTCGATTAGTTGTTTCAACTCTTTTAATCCATTTATATCAAGAGAGAGGATTTTATCTTGTTATGAATTGTTTGTATATAGGATTTTAGATATTTCAAGAATTGTAAAAATTATAGGGGCTTTTTTAGATATATTATTTTATAAAAAAGAGATTATAAATAAAAAACAGAAAATTTCTCTCCCTACACTTACTATAACAATTGCGTTTATAGGGATTAACGTGAAATACTAAATGATTTTCGTAATTATTGATTTTCCGTTGCTGAAACTGCTAGTAACCATTTTCTTAGCTTCGTCTCTGATATATATATATATATA
>NW_021849477.1:326963-328359 GCF_003651465.1 Formica exsecta
TATATATATATATATATATATACCCACACCGTAGCAACTAGGGCTATAAATTATTTCGTCGATCGACAATTTATATGTCAAAGAACGCGTCTCTCTCACGTCCCGACGGACGTGGTGAGGAAATATTGCGATCGATAATATCGTCACGGGGCGCGAGACGGTGCGGATGAAAAATTTACGAATTGGCGCAAAATGAATCGACACAGCAGAATTCACAGTGCGACATAACGGCCGTGACGTCGGACTAATAAGAATGCCAGGGGCTGACCGGACGCCCGTTAAAAGTAGTGCAACAAGTGCAAGGCGCGGCAGTGACAGCTGCAACAGCGTCAGCTGGCTGCGGCGCGGCATGTATTATATCAGAAATCCTCGAGCGAGATCGCATTATCTCGACGAGTTTATTTCGACCGTGCGCTCTGTTTCCTTAGCCTCGCGTAATAATATCGCCCCGGTATGTTACCGGTTACCTGTATCATTTATTCGGCGGATTTTCTTATCTCGCTCATGGCGAGTTTGCCCGTTCGTAACGTTCGTGTTAATTCCGTGTTAATACCGTTCGAATTTTCGCAGTTTTGAACCGACAGCTCGATTTATCTCTGATGATTTAACACGAGTTTAGATCACCTCGGTGAGATTGCAATGTAAAAATTGTTTTCTCTTATATTGTAAAAGAATAGAAAAATAATTGAATTGAAGAGTGTCGTGTTAATTTAAATGAAGAATTTTCCATTTACCGATTAATTTTATGAGAAGCCTTTTGTTTCCAATCGCTCATAGACGAAAAAAGATGGTTTTGCTAATTCTTTTAAACATTTTTTAAGAATATTTCTTTTAAAATAAAAAAATGTGTTGGATTAATACATTAATTGTCGTTTTATTCAAAGAGTGAGAGAGGAAAAAATTAATTAAGTTTTTAGTACTATTCTAAAATGATTTCTTTTAATGCAAACCAAAGAAAGAGAAAGAGAGAAAAGAGAGAGAGAGAGAAAAAGTTGATATCTAAAGGAATTTACAGGGAGAAGATGGTTGAAAGCGACAGATTGGTTACAGCTGTTCAATGTACGCATCGAAGCGTACATCGCTTTGTCAAATTTTTACACAGCAACATTTGAAGCGTCGCTTTGTTTTATTCGAAATATCGATTGATGCCGTTTCTATTGGCTTTACATATGGCTGGAAGCTTTTAATATTCCGCTATCATGTTGCGGTTGCGCTGCACGCTGACGGCGCTCCTCCTCTTCTTCGCAGACAATTTATGAAGAGATATCTAAACTAGAATTATACTGATTATATAAGATCTTTCTCATTATATAATAACATTAATCTGAAATATATTTGATTGAACAAGTATTTATTGCGCAGATAATAGCGTGAAAGAAAGATATATATATATATA
>NW_021849477.1:328630-329857 GCF_003651465.1 Formica exsecta
TATATATATAGGAATAAAACATTTTATATAATATGAGCTTAAATGCACTATATTGTGCGATATAGTGTCACAAATTGAAATTCTACAAGTTATATAAGTCAATATAAAAATATGTATTAAAATTATAGCAATATTTTGAGATGTGATATGTTGTAATAATTAATTATATCTTAAATTGCTTAATGATAAATTATTTAAAATATGTTTTTTTTTGTTTTCAGTGCCGATGGTAATTATGAGGTAACCATCATGACGAAGGCGATTTTGCACCATACGGGAAAGGTCGTGTGGAAGCCACCGGCAATCTATAAATCATTTTGTGAGATCGACGTGGAATACTTTCCCTTCGACCAGCAGACTTGTTTTATGAAGTTTGGTTCGTGGACTTACGACGGTTACACGGTAAGCAGATTAATCAAATATATAGTACGGGGTTATAAATTATTATTATTATTATATGAAGAAAGATTGTGCACACACACGTCTAAGTTTGCTTGTCAAATATTTGTACTAAAATAATTTTGAGAATTATGTCTCACTGAGTTATTACACACAAGTAATATATAATTACAATGCATAGAAAGAATATTAAAGGACAAGTAGAAAGTTGCAAGATTGTAGCTCTGATAATTATTTTACATATTTTTTTTGTAATTCTACAGAATTATTTCGCGAAGAATTTTATAATTGGTCATATAAAAAAAATTGGAATTTATAAATTCTAACGCGTAACACGAGATAATATTTATGTACAATATTTTACGACAATTTATGGCACACATGTTGCATGAGCTTAAATAAACGAGGAATATGTCATATATATTTCTCAAAAGTTGTGAAAATAGCTTTTATTACGTGTTTCAATAAAAATTTGCGCGTTTGTTATTATAAAATATATTCCATAGCTTAAATATATATATTTATAAAGTATGGATGTAATTTAAATAATATTATGCGCTCAGCACATCTACAATAAATTAAATTTATATTTTTACATATATTTTAAAAAGTCAGATTTTTGCATTATCATTATAAATTGTATGTATAATTTTATAAACATTTTCAAATCCATATATGAATTATATAAAGTAATACTTTAAATATTTATTATACAAATATTGTATATAAATTACCTCGAATTAATTTGTATAACGACGCATATATATTACACGCCTAAAATTTTGGGGATTATTTAATTAAATATTATTTTTATGTATATTTTATCTA